>NW_024467324.1:27718-97600 GCF_000600275.1 Aspergillus ruber CBS 135680 | reverse complement strand
ATTTTTGATATAAGCCTCTGTTTTTTTTTTTTTTCTCCTTCTTTTCCTGTGGTGTTAGTGTGAAATATTCCCTATTTCCGAAGAATAACCAATATTCAACATGAATGAATTCTGAATCCTTCCCAGTGTCTTGCCGCAGTCGATGAAGATGATACTTCGTCCGCATACCTCAAACGGGAAACATGTAATCAAATTGGGCGAAAATCCTCGGGCTGTCATATCCAAGATCCCTGCAACGCCCAGCAGTTCCGCGGCTTCTAACAGGCCCCCTTCAAGCGGGGTTGTTCCCTCACTATTCCTTGTAGCAGTTGCTATTACATATGAGAACGAGTGGTGAGACTCACCGGGTACTTGTGGCGCAGTTAGTCAGTCAAAAGGTCAGGTCAGTCAGAGGCGAAAAGTCGTCTAAATTAAAGAGGCGCCCCAATCCCTGTCAGAAATCGGATATACAGTACGTCACTAGTTATTATTCGCTGTCTTCTTTAAGGCGAGGCGATAGACTGGAAAAGAGTTCCGATTCCTCACCCACCCCTCCCCTCCTCCATTCCATTCCATTTTCCCCTCGGGTCACGGCTATTAAATTGATTGCGACAGACTACTGCGACGCAACTACGGCGCATACATAATCACTCACCCAGACAAACAGACACACGAATGATAAACTGACATCAGCGTGCAGCAACCCAGCAGTAAAATTTACTTTTGGTTAGGGTCGGGTTGGATTATCGCTATCTTAGCATTAGTAAACCCGGAGCGAAGACATCATGCTGCATATTCAATTCCGTGAGAGGATGAATATGGTTTGATTTGGTTTTGGTGTGGGAGGATTTATTTGTATTTACATACATACCTGTATCCGATTTTTCGTGTACTTGTATTGTACTCTCCTATGTGTCCGGATACTTGTACGGTATTTGGTATTATCATCCCTGATAGGTTCTCAGGATTATCGCCCCATCTGGAATGGAGGCTAGTATCCGTCGCCGGTCTCCATGTTCAGCGAATATCAGAATCTCTGGTTCCGTGGAGAATGGGAATTACTCCGATTCCGCGACTGTGCTTGCATCTGGGTACTTCGTATATGCTCTGGATCATTTCTCGTGACTTCTACTGTGTCCTTATACAGATGTGATGTCCTCTGTACGACAGATTTCTATACCCAAATTAATCTAGTGTAGTCTGCTGGTAGTATGATACAGTAAACAAATGCATGCTATGCCCGAAATAAAACCCTTACCAATCAAATCCCACGTAATTCCAAGCCGAAAAAGCAATCATCGCAAACCAACCTTCCCAATGCCACGAAGAATGAATTATCAAAAGCAATTATGCATCCTATTCCAATTCCAATTCCCCCTTTCCCTTCTTGCCTTCCTTTCTATCTCCCGTGTCCTCTTGTTTTTGTTTTTTTCTTCTTTTGCCTTCGTACCAGGGGCAGCCTGTCCACGCCCATGACTTCGAACAGGGGCCAGCAGGAACAGGGACTACCAACTAATTAACCCTTTTTCGCGATCAAATCCACCGCGCAGTTGATGTCCCGGTTTGACTACTTTCCCCTGCAGCACCGTGTACCGGATGATGTTCTCGCAATCTTCGGGGCGGACTCGCGCGAGCCAGATCCCCTGTGATGCCCCTTCGCTGTCTCTGTCTTCTTCGTCTTCCTCTTGAGCCAGGTCGCAGTCATGTCTGTCATACGTCTTGTAACAGTCGAAGTTCTTTCGTCGGTATACGATAACGTTCGCTGCGTACTTATGACCCCCGACGTGGCTGACAAAGTATATCCCCACGCCGCCGGGTCGTTCGTCGTCGAGTTCGCGGTAGAGGCCTAGCGGGCGGAGATGACGTTCGAATTCCTTGCGCAGAAGCGGGGCAGATTGTCCGCAGCGGACGTCGCGAGTACGCTGTGAGCAGAGAAGAATGACGGCGGCATGGGGGGACGGGCGCGAGCGGAGGGGTGTGAGGGTATTTATGTCGGGGGTTTCTTGCTGTTCTTGCTCCTGTTCTTGGCCTGGTTGTCGTTGTTGGTCGTCGTCTGCTTCTTCGCAGTCGCTACTTGTTTCATTCTTTGACGTCTTTAGTGGCGAAGTCGTGGTGATCGCCGAGCTGACGAAATATTTGATCAGATCCGGTGCCAATGCGGGGGTGACATGGTCGATGATGCTGAAGCTGGGCAGAAGCAGCACATTCGTCGGCTGTTCCCCAGGCTCATGGTAATAATACTCATCCGGCACCGGTATATTCGAAGCCAACAATTTGAGTTTCTACATCGTCAGCATTCTCAACTCCAAACAGTCATTCTGGGACAATGGTTACCCCATTACTCGGCTCAACCCCGCCCCTCTCAATTGCTTCCATCAAACTCCCCTTCTCATCTGCCACGTCTCTCACCCAATCCGTCTTCCCTGTCGCCACGAGCAAATGCGTCGCCCACCCTCCTATATTCCCATACATTTTGTCCTTCATGTCCACGTCAAACTTCGACGGATACCGCACCGTGCAACTCGAACAGTCGTGTAGACATTCCTCGCCGTCGACGGCCGGATCGACCTTCTGAAACAGACGATCGTGCGAAGGGGCGGTGCGAAAGTCCTCTGTCGAGGATACGGGGAGATTGTCGGTAGAGGTTGCGGCGCTGCAGATGGGGGGTGTGGAAGACGGGGTGAAAAGAGAGGCGCCTTTTTTGAACAGCGATTGCATTGTTGCTGTCATCTTGACGTCCAGTGAGAACTACTAATGAGGGTATTGGTGGTGGTGTTGGGGATGGTGAAGAATAGGAGTGACGGTCAAGATCTTATCAATCACTGGTTGTGTAATGCATGCGTTGCCAAGAGCCACACAAACATTCCCCGTTCCGAGTTGTCGGCGCTCGTTCGCTGTGTTGCGCAATCCGATTGGCCCGTGTGCCGGAGAGCCTTCATCCGGGTGGTTCCAGCAAGAAAGGGAAGCTTTCCCCGGCTTGATTTACATCTATTTGTACTCCGTACAAATATTCTGGAAGTTCCGGATTGATCAATTATACATTACTATCAAAAGTATAGGGTATATCCCCCCGATCCGCCAACCGAATCACACTCCCTCCTGAACTCCCCGAAACATTCGACCGAACTCGACGCAGCGACTGCATCGACGGTGTCCGCGGTGCCAACATTCTCCGAGATGAAGGATGCTCATACCAAGCCCGATTAGGAAAAGGGGCAGCAGACATGCGACTTCGCGGCGTAGCATAGTTAGAATAGTAATCCTCGCGCGAGGAGGACCCGTACCCAGACGACGAATGTCGCAGCCGCAGACTGCCATCGTCCTGGGAGTAATCCATCGTATCCGTCTCCCCTTCTTCATCAGAAGGCCCAATAAGCGAACCACTAGAGGTCATGATACTGCCCTCGTCACTCCCACTGCCGTCAAAATAATCCGCCTCCAACTTCATAATCTTCTCCGGCCCAAGCCCCTTCATCCCCCTCAACACCTCTGCGAACACATGCATCAATTCCCGGAATTCACTCTCAAACAGCTCATGCGCCGAGAACCGCGCCCGCTCATACAGTACAACAAACTCCGCCCCAACCTCCGGCGGCCGTATAACCTCCATCACAGTTAACCGCTGTATATACTCCCTCACCCCCATCGACGCCTGTCGCTGTAAAACCTCCACCACCCGCGTATCCGGAACCGCCTGCTCCTGTTCTAGCCCCCCTCCCTGGGGATTATAACTCGTAGCCGTAAACACCGGATCCGGCGGCGCAAGCGAAACAGCCTTCGCCTCGATCAAATGCGGCAGTTCCTGAATAACAGTTCGATAGGGCAGATCAGGCAAATCCCGCGACTCGGGCGACGACCACCCCGGATGCTCGATATTTCCCCATGGCGGCCGGTCACGATTCACAACGAGTCCCTGCTCTTGCTGCGCTTGTACTTGCTGGCTCTGCCTCTGCGTCTGGGTTTGTTCCTCCGCGGCGACGTCCCTGGGTCTAGCCTGGTATGCGATAACTGCGCTCCGTGCTAATCCTTCCATGACGAGTCTCCTCACACTACCCCCGACATCCTCCTTTTCAACTGGTATCCATGCCTTGGGGATCCCCGTTAACACGCTGCGGTTTGTATATATGCGAGTCGCGTAGATGAGCACGGCCAGGAGGAAGGTCACAATGTAGGCGCCGGCGATAAAGAAGATGTTGATTAGGCGTTGCGTGATGTAGCATTGGTAGATTGCGTCGGAGGGGGTGAGCAGGATTAGGCAGAAGAGAACGATGGATAGGAAGGTGAAGGCGGTTAGATGGAGGATGCGGGAGAGTTTGGGTTTCATGATTTCGGTTGGTGTCCCATTTTGCGGTTGCTGAATTTGGGTGTCCTCCAAGCGGGTTTGTTGCTTGCTTCGGTGGTGGTTGAGGAGTGAAAAGAACGGAACCATAAGGGGAAGGGCGATATGGTCTGGAACGTCACGTGATCATGTAAGACACAATTAAACAAAGTAATAGTCCCATGATTGCTATCTAATATGTCTATCTTATTACACGCTAAATTACTCATCTGCAACAGCCTCCTCATCAACAGGCTCTCCCCGAGCGCGACGAACGACCCGCTCAATACCATCCAGACCCTTCTCCAACACATCCATCTTGGGCCCGTAACTCAAACGAACAAAGTGGTGGCAAGGACTATCGAACAGGTCACGACGCTTGGCTGGGTTCAGGTCGAAGAAGATACCAGGGACAACAATGACCTTCTCATATAGCAGCGCATTGAAGAAGTTCAGGCCGTCCGAGATGTTGGCCTCCGCGGGCAGAGGGGGGTCGAGAGAAGTGAGATCGAGCCAGATGTAAAAGGTGGCTTGAGGAACGTCGCGAACGCGGAATCCGATGTCATGCAGACGCTTCAAGACATAGTCGCGCTTCTCACGGAAGTGCTGCTGAAGGGCCTTCATCTCTGCGTGCACGAGCGAGGGTTCCATCATGGGGATGGCGGCCTCCTGGAAGGGAACGTTGGCACCACCATCCAGGTACGAACCAGCGGAGCCCAGAGCATTGACGAATTCCTTAGGACCAACCACCCACGCAATACGCCATCCGGGGAGACGGAAACGCTTGGTAAGACCGTCAATCAGAAGCACGTCTGCATTGAGTTAGCGCTCATTTACAAGCAATTGAAAAAGGGAAGAGACAAACCATCTTGGTCGACGTCCTCCACGTTAGCAGCACCACTGATAGTCGATCCATCGCAGTCAGTAGTGTAGTTGTAACCACCATAGAATTCATCCAGGATCAGCGTAGCGCGATCTCTGCAGATGTCCTGGATCTTGGCCAGCTCTTCATTGGACACAAAATGTCCGGTAGGATTGCGGGGGTTAGACGTGAGAAGCACCGATGTACCACGAGCAATTTCCTCGGCGATTTTGTCGGGGTGAATGTGATAGTGGTCTTCTTCGGCCAAGGGAATAGGAATAGGAGCGATCTACATCCTCAATAGTTAGCAAGCACACCTCAATTCCCAGCTGTCGCGCGCGCTTACGTTCTTGAAAAGCGTCAACATCTCCGAGTATGCCGAGTAATCCGGAATGGGAAACGACAGGTACGAATTGCCCAGGATGGCCGCAATCCGAATCAGCCCCGCCCGTCCACCAGGCACGATACAAACATTCTCCCAAGTGTACTGACTAGGCTTTCCCTGGCGATAATGCTCGTTGTACATGCGGGCCACTGCAGCACGGAGGGGCTTGATACCCGCGGTCGGGCCGTATTCGCGCGAGGCAGACGTGATGGGGATGGAGGTGGGACGAGGGAAACTGCCCTCGATCTCATCGTCGGCTTCAGGAGCGCCCTGGCCTAGGTTGGCCCAGCTAGAAGGGTCCTCGGCATAGCCGTGTTCGGTCGCGCGTTCTGTACACCAGACAACGCCGGTGGAGGCACGGGAGGCATCGAGACCGGCATGGGGACGGTGACCTTCGTGGGCAGCACGGAATTGACGATGAGTTTCAGAGCGGAGTTCTGGCAGTTGGTTAGCGTACAGGTTCAGGAATCGTACTAATATAGCTCGAACAATATCCAGAAGAGGCTCACCATTCAAAGAAAGGTCCTTTCCCGCAGAGAAACGGCGGTTGGAGGGGGACAGAATACTCAGGCGGCGGCCGGAGAAAGACATCTCGATCGATAAGAATGCAGAATTCTTGGCTCAGATGTCAAGTGGAGTAGTACAAAAAAGGTACAGTAGCACGCAGGTGTCCCAAATATCAGGAGAAAATTGGGTATTTCGTGTAGAAGAGAGATAATTATGAGAATGAAGGGAGAAAAAAATAAGTAAAAGAATGACAGCCGTTGGGGAAGCAGCAATGGGTCTATTTATAAAGGTCTCCAACAATCCCCGCTGGTCTCTTGATCTCTCGCACTCTACAGAGTACTACTAAGAACATCCCTATAATTGCTTCACGACTAATCGTCTATGCTGCTATTATTACTGCGCACTGCTACTTCACTACTCAGAGCAGTACTCAGCTGACGATTCTTTAGAAAAGGAGATGCCATAAAATGCCTCACAGCGTCTATCTTTCTCATTCTAGACTCAATCGGATGCTATCCGAGTCGATCCACAGCCACACGGTTTTGCCCTGTATGGTAGTTGTTTCACGATTGCTTCACTCAGTCTTCTAGAATAAATAAGGGGTATCCTTGCTATCGAATACGAGTCGCAGTCTTAGCCTTGCATACTGACTACATCTCATCTGATCTACAAGGAATTGGCATTGTTCATGGATGTAGAAATCGCTCTCATACTCAGCCGCAGAGCCTCACTGAGCAATAGGAACCGCTCTGAAGGAGGTCTGAGAAGCAGGTAAGCCTTGAACTTTGGTCTCAGAGCTTCGCGTCAGGTACCATTTAGCTCAAGTTGAAGTTTGCATTCATCTCATATACTTAGTGTTATAGTAGTAGTATTAGCGATCGCCTATTTCAACTATTCAGTTCTCATCTCAAACATCTCAGCTCTCGGATCGGTACACATCCAGCCTTCCTAAACGCCTTGGTCAATTGCGCTGCGCTGCGGGCTTCATATCGCATGTTGTACTGTCTCGTGAACTTCCTTTTGATAGCTCTCTCCTTGTCCTTGACTTCCACAAACTCGTCGGCTGATTGGTGACGCTCGAGCGCAGCATCAACAGTCACGAAGTAAATACAGAGCACAGACTGTTCTTGAGACGATAATAAACCGTGAACAAGACGATCAAGTAGAATCAGGTGAAGTTAACTCCCTTGACGCACACTCATGCTCTGATGGGCGGGATGGGCTGAGGGTACTGGGTTGTGGACGAAATTGTTCATGCTTTCTATCACTTAGGAGCACCAAGAGTTTTCGCTCAGTTTTAATCTCGTGAATTGTCCCAGCACACCTGAGGTTTCCGTCATCTCCTTGATGGTTCATAGGAAGGGCTTCGGGATGTTGGCTCCTTCTATACCCCAGTCTCGGTCTTTTGGGGCCCGTGGGAAGGCAGGGTAACTTGAGCTGTATCCCGGTCGATTCATTCATTGTGGTATTTCCAGTATATTATGAGTAGCAATAAATTCGGTGTAATGCACCCACTCTGCCATGAACCAATGGATTAATCAAGTACGTTATCCCACTGATGTGACTTGATATATGCTTCGATAAGAATGGGATGTTCCGAATGGTTGACTCTCAGGATACAATGCTCGATACAGAGTATTCCAGATGAATCATGGAGCAATGGTTGCTGGGAAGTGAATGGCTGATAAGTGTATGTGCTAGTCTGCTGGGGGATCCGAGTTGTTTATTTACATACATGCTACAAAAAAGAGCACCCGCTGGCAAATGACTTGGGCGATAGATAGTCTCTTCATTCGTTGGAGTAGCATAATACTTGTAACCACCAGGAATGGATTCTAATACATGGCACCCTGGCATTCACAACACATCGAGTTAGAGTAAGCCTGTCCGGCAATATAATCCCTCAGCCTCGCCTGACGACGCCAGGCCCCATAACAATCCTCTCCCGCGCTCTTAGAATAAATGTTTCTCCCAAATCCCGTACAACCATTGCTACTCTCAATTTTGGCTTATTTCTTTTTCTTTTTTTTTTTTTTGATCCGCCAGTCTAGTCGAACACATAGCAGTGACCACAATTCACACCAGTCTCATAATCATAACTCTTGAAAACGATGTTCATGAAATACCAAAGACTTAGTTCGGGGTAGGCACATACAGATTTCATCTTCGGGGCATCTATGGTATACAGTTTCTATCATCCAATACAGCATGTCCAGGGGCTATCTTCAAGCTGATTGAGAAGCTTCATCCGTTTATCATACTGCTTGAACTTGATGGTATGTTTGCCTTTCTTCGACAGGCACAACCTAGGGAAACGTGGTTCTTCTGTCTGGAATGCTGATCCTAATGCTTAATAAAGACCCTTATCACCCATAGCAAGGAAAGTTCGATTCAGTAAATTAAGGTAAGGATAGATTTGAAAAGGAGTTCCATAGGTATTTTGGACATCAGGGACTCAGATGGCTTAGGTTCAGGTTCATGTTCAAACTCAGGCTTAGGCTCAGCAGGCACCGCCTTGATTGTCTTCCATCGGGGCGTACTTTCTTTCAGTGCATATTAGATGGCTGCTAGTATGGATAAAGATGCTGGTATAATATGGAGAGTGAAAGAACTAACGACTACAGCCCTATCACATGATGCCAAGCCGCGTGCATTGACGTTGGTAGTAGAAAGGGAAATCGAAGGATATTCCCTGATTGAGCGATGCTAGTGACTGCTTATTCTAGGAAAAGGAGAAGTACATAAATGTCTCACCTCCCGATTACCCGGTAGTCAATCCACATCGTAGTTTTCTGCCCTCAATGGTAGTAATTGTTTCACAGACTTTGTTCAGATCTATCTAGGTAGGAATGAAAGTAATAGGGGGTAGAATACCCAATTAAACAAAATCATATCAAAATACGAGACCTCCCAGCCTAGCGCATGCAAAAGGAGGAAAAAAAAAAAAAAAAGACTATGCATCTCATCTCATCTTGATAAGAAAAAAGAAATGGCTCAAACCAAATATCGGTATACATACATCGTCATGCAAGTCATGGTCATGAACATTGAAGGAAATGTAAGAAAAAGAAGAGTTCATCAAAGTCGCCTTTCCAATGTAGAAATGAGAAAAGGCTAAAAAAAGAAAAAGGTATAGATCGGAAATGTATAGTCCTTCGAACAGTCGATCTTTTCTATCATCTAATTATCAATCACTTGACAGTAAAGTTGAATCTCTCCCACCTGACCTTTGGAGAGCATGTCGCGATGCTGCTCCCGCCATTCCTGGAATGCTAATTGTACGGCCTCGTCGCTATCGATCGTGACAAAGTCTCCATCCTCGTCTCGGTACCGTAGCCGGACGGTCTTGTTACCAATCGATCGATTCGTGAACCGGGCCAATTTGGCATCCACCCGATCCGTCAATGAACGGAACATGATGTTACTCGCGATCACCAGTGTCACGTAATTGTCGTCAAAGTTCACCTTCGCCTTCAGTTGGGTTGGCATCAGTGGCGAGCCGGGTTCCTGACTCAGCGGCGAAGTAGGTTGGTCAGAGGCCGGGTTGCCCCGAGACTCAGAATATTGAGGCTCGTGGAAGTGAGTTGCTGGTGAATGGTTTGCGTTTCGAATTGGAAGGTTCTGCCCTGTAGGTGAGTTGGCTTGACTCCGGTTGACTGGTGCCTTCATGTTGGCCATGTGAGCGGGGATCGGCGGCACGGGTACGTTGTCCACCGTCTGCATGGTATGAATGTACCGACGCGGTTCGGGGTGGTTATGAATGTCGGGGCTGCTAGCAGAGCGCATCCTTTGGGATGCCAACCCGTTCGCTGCATGCTGAGTCATGGGTGGTAACGACGGGCGCTGGGTGCCGCGTCCATCGGTGGTCGGGGCATTGAAATATCCATTCATGTGGCTGCCATCCCTAGAGGTAGCACGAGACATCGCCGGCGCCGTATATCGATTGGGTTCCTGTTCGTTCCAGTTGTTCGATGGCTGTCGGTTATACGGGAACCCGGCAGACTGGGAGCTCGACCTTGTCGATGGTGTCTCCGCCACAGGGGAAAAGTAGGAATTCATGTTCCTCTCTCCTGGCGACATGGACATGCTGCTTCCAGACATCTGGGTGTGCACCGAAAGATTTGCTTCGGGGATCGGATATCGTGTAGGTCGACCGGAGCCGCCACTTCCTCCTGTTGCCGATCGTGTCCTGAGACTAGTGCTCGAGGCATTCCGGCTCATTGGGAATTCGGAGAAGAATCCAGCCTCTTTCTCTTCTGCATCGTATTCTTGCTGGTATGGGTTTGGCATTTGGGACACACCCTTCATGTACATGAACTCGGTTTCGGAAGTACCTGTGCTTCGGGCGTTACGTTGTTGAACTAGCCGTTGGTGGTCGATATCCTTGTGCCATTTGTTCAGCATGTCCTCATTTTGGTAGCGGATCGAGAAATTATCAACCACTCCGGGATCACCCTTCCAGAAAATCTGAATGCGATAAGCACCTGTATGGAAAGCCCAGTCAGAAAAGTCCTCCAGGTTTAATTGCTAGTGTACTTGAAATATCATACCTGGCCTCCGCATGCAGACAATATCCGTCACGTTGGCCATATAAATACGTCCTTTCAACTGTAGGCGCGGTTTCCCCCTAATGGTGGAGGCGATTTTTTCTTTTCCTGGAATGAGCTTCTTTTGTTTATTTGGATTGATATCCTTGCAACACAGGAGAATCCGCTCGAAAAGATAAATGTGATACTTCTCATGGTCAGCATTGCGCACAACTTCATTTTAAATATATCTATATATATTGACCAACCTCTCTCTCTGAATCCTTGCCGGTGTCGCCTTTGACGACCGTGAATGTACCGAACCGGAGTAGCTCACCAAATGAGTCTACTTTGAGGGACTTCCAGTCATCGACTCGCTCAGCAAGTTCCATGACGGCAGTGGCAAGGTGCTCTTTGTCGATCGCATCATTGGCGGCATCCAGAACAGTTTGAATATCGTCGATTGCTTGAGTAATATCGTCCCGAAGGTCCGGATTGTCGGTTTGCTTGCGCAGTTCCTGTAAAGTGACGAGTCAACATGGGCCGCTCATCGTTTGAAATGGTGGGTTAAGCAAGAGGACACTCACCGTGAGCATCAGAGGGTATTTGGTTAACCGCTGGAAAGGCTTGACAAAGAAACCGTTCAGCGTTGATGGTTGCGCCACCATCTGTTGCAGGTCCAAGGGACGTGGTGCGTTATGGATCCTGTCCCATTCTTTCACGCAAAGGTCGTCACAGCGCATTTGGTTGGCGATGAACGGCTCGTACTGCTGGAAAGCTTCTTTGTGCTGTTTGAAAAGTTCGCCCCAATTCTGCGCATCGTCAGGCAAGGCGTAGTGTTGTTCCATACGAATCAGAAATCGTTGCGCGAAATCCAAAAGGTTGTTCAAATTCAGGAAAATTTGATGGCTAGAATCACCTGTGAGAGCACCGGTCTCCTCAAGTTCCTTCTTCAACGCCTGCAGATTCTGGAGATGATGGACGTAATCACGCTCGGTTTCCAACAGTTCCTTGAGAATATGTTGCCGCTTGGTGAGCTTCACACCCATTCCTCCTTTCTCCGGCGCGCTGGATACCTCTGATGGTCGCTTCAGTTGTCCCTGCATCTCCAGTATATCCAACACCCGATTGACCATCCTGATCACCTTGATGAAACCGGTGGTGCTGTCGCCATACAGATCGGTGATGAGGAAACATTCCTGTTGTGGGAAGGCCAGCTCTTGCAGAGAGGCCTGAAGGAATTTGAAGGTAGCAGCTTTGGGTCGTTTGGCCTCGGGGACCTTGGCGGGATCGACTTCGAGATACTCTTGGGGGACGGAAGCGTTGTAGATGGTGAGCAGCGGGTAGCCATTTCGGAGGCAATTCCATAGCGAAGCCACGGGGTCTGTGTTTGCTTGCGCCTTGTCATTCGCTTCCATCTCCAGCATATGTTGTTCGAAATTCGGAACCTCTGCCAACCGTTTCTTCAAATTCACACAGCTCTGGTAGATGGATTCACCACCACGGCGGTTGATAATATTGTCTTCGGCGATCGGAGCGCCAGCGGATATAGATTCGACCATCTTGAATTATTCCCCCCCAGATTGGAATCGAATAAGAACCGTAAAATAGGGCACCGACCAGGATTTAATTGCTGTGGGGGGGAGGGGGAAAGTTAGAGAAGGAGGCGGAGGAGGTGGTGGTAGTAATAGTAGTTATTGTATTTTAGACGAAAATCCGCACAGCAGACAGGACGAGAAAGGACGGGAAAAGAGTGGACGGACGTAGGCCCAAGACGTCGAGCATGGATTATTGAATGAAGTTGGCCGATTGATAGGAAGATTGACTGAGAGGCGAGCCGGTGGGCCGACCGATGCGGGATGATATGGCGCAAGCGAGCAGAACCAAAGAATGCGAGAAGTGGAGATTGGAGACTTTAGATGCTTCCAAAGGTCGACTCAGGGCGGACAGTACCTGTTAGAGAATAGACAACAGAGTGTCTTCGAGACGCGCTTTTCGCAAGGACCGAGGCTCGATAGAATCCTGTAGTAAATATGTGTATTAAGATCCAAGGAGTCTTCTTGTTTTATGTTCTCGGACAATGTGTCGCGACTCCCTTCTTTCCTTTCTTCTTTTTTTTTTTTCTTCCTAATTGCTGGTTTTTGAATTAATTCTCCGACCCTTGCTGCCAGAGAAAGAGGGCTGGGGAGGAGGGAGGGAGAGAGAGAAAAAGAGAAGCGCCGTGACTGAGGGAGAGGGAGGATTCGAGGAAAAGGGCGGGTGAGGGTGTGGGGTTGACCGCTGCAGCCAGGCAAGCGTCGAGAAGCTCTCCTAAGGATGAAAAAGAGAGTCAAGGGATATTATCCTGAATGAAAGAAGCTAGAAGATACCACGGAGGAAGATGAGAAGTTGGAGAAAGAAATGAAGATGGACAAAGAGAGAGAGCGAAAAGAGAGGAGTGTTTAGGAGTGAATTAGTCTGATACTGTATGTCTGTATTTTACGTATTACTTGTACATACACATACCTGACAGTGCTCTCCATAGTTGGTGGCTATGGAACATAGATGTGGAAGGCTGTTGGCTTAATGGTAACTGCTCTCCATACTGTCATTAGCCAGTGCCATATCATTTGTCTTCTTCTGGGGGCGTCTACCATGGGATGGAGATGGGGTACGTATCTATGTATGTAATGACAAATACCATACTGTATTTTACAGATGTAGCATTGCCATAAACAGCTCTCCTGAATCTCGCCATCTCTGCCTCTCTGCTGTCTTCGTAGAGATTGATAGACAAAGAGTCAGTTAATGGGCTCCTTTACTCTTGTAGCCGCCCGAAAAAAAACTTCTGGAGGGCTGACAGCCAACCATCCCGCTAACAGCAGACCAGCGTTTCGAGAATAGTCCCAGCGTCAGGAGAAGCGACTCGAAGGTATCCAGAAATTTCTTCGATTATTAGCGAAATATTGTATGGGGCTCCTCAGTGAATCAGGATAGCAGGTACAGAGCATCTGATTGCTTGGTTGGGCATTTATACAGAGCAAAGGGCGCGTCAAGTTATATAGTATCTCAGTCTATATATACGTTGACTGCCTCGGCTGTTGGAGTACTCACTGCTCAAATTAGTACTCTGTAGACAGACTCGAGAAGGGCATTGAAACTACTGTCAATAATGACAATGTATTCTTCCTTCTACTCCTACTCTACTCACAATGTTCGTATAGAGGACTAGTGATATCAATTCGGCTGGTCTGACTGGTCACTTGGCAGCCCAATATAATTTGAATCCTGCAGTTTCGACAATAATAATTTCTCCTCCTCCCTTTCTTCTTTTTTGTTTTATTTTCTTGTTTTCTGTCTTCCTATTTTTGTCAGTATAAAGTATCCTTGTCTCTGTAGCGGTTCCTTGGCTGAGTGACGTCTGACCTGTCATTAGTCACGCTTGCTTGTTCTCATCTTATCAACCACCAACAAGCCTCAACTTGATCATTCGCGTCAGACTCCTCCAACGACCCAACGAGAACATCATTTTTAAAATTCGCCTTCTTAGTCCCTATGTATGGCTGAGGAGACGCAATCACCACCTTCAAAACCCGCCCAGGTCATGGACAAAGAGTCCGCAATCCCTCCTGGAAGCTATCTCTGGCCCTCGTCGCCCGACGGTGCTCCTCCCCAGTTCACCACTCCCTCCACGAGGGCCTTTAAACTCGATGAGGGCTATTCCGACGAGGCAAAAAGCCCATCCTACCAGGAGATAAATCCATTCGCCAACGATGCGATGCCTCCCCCCGACTGGATCCTCGCGCAGAGCGAGCAGGACAGAGCTGGTATGTCTTGTTTGCTTATTCTCTGAGTTGCATGTTGTCTTGGGGTGGGTTGGACTGACACTTTTATTGTCTACCAGAATTCGCCTACAGAGTCTTACGCTCCCTGCGCATCTCCACCATCGCCCAGATAGTCGACCGTCTGGACCCTCTCCTGCACATAGACCCTGTTGTCAAACTTCCGCCCGAAATAACATCCGAGATTTTCTCCTACCTCGACCCTCAAACTCTCTTAATTGCGTCGCTGGCTTCGCGAACGTGGCGAAGCCGGATATTCGATTCTCGTCTTTGGAGAGAGCTATATATCAATGAAGGATGGCGCGTGGACGTCGATGCGATCCGGGACTCAGAACAAGAACAGTCAGGACTGTCGTCGCCCCGGGATCGCAAGTCTCGTATCAGGTATGCAGACTCCGACGTCGGTGAGCCGAAGCTCAAAAAGCGAGTTCCCCCATCATGGCTGGATTCGCGCGCAGAGTCGTCGACGATCGTAGAGGCTGACAATGATGGGGACCATCTCATGAGCGACGATGCATCGCTGGTCCAAAACGACGAGCGCATAACTATACCGCGTCCGTTAACCCCATACTCGCCCTTCAAATCGTCCATTTGGGTTCAATTACCCAATGGTACCGTTAAGATCAACTGGCCGCATCTTTACAAGCAGCGCAGGAGACTGGAGGAAAACTGGAATATGGCCCGCTACAAGAACTTCCAGCTTCCTCATCCATCGCACCCAGAAGAGTCTCACTTGGAATGTGTTTATGCCATTCAGTTTGTCGGGAAATGGTTGGTAAGTGGGAGTCGGGATCGGACAATTCGCGTCTGGGACCTGGAATCCAAACGGTTACGCTACCCTCCCCTTGTCGGCCACGAAAAATCAGTTCTCTGTCTCCAATTCGACCCTAGCCCGTCTGAAGACGTCATAATATCGGGCAGCAGCGACATGCATATCTTCATCTGGCGATTTTCGACTGGCGAAATGATCAACCAGATTCCGGCGGCCCACTTTGATTCTGTCCTGAACCTCCGCTTCGACGAGCGTTACCTGGTCACTTGTTCCAAGGATAAACTCATCAAAATATGGAACCGTCGTGAACTCACAGCAGCCGATAAGAACTATCCTAGATTTCACAAGGGACCCGGGGTTACGTATCCGGAATACATTGTGGACACCAGCGAGTATACACCGGAAACTCTCGAGACAGATATCGCAAATGGTCGCATTCAAACTCTACCGCCTTATTCTCTTCTCATGACACTGGACGGGCACCAGGCTGCTGTAAATGCAATCCAGATGCATGGTGATGAGATTGTATCGGCCTCTGGGGATCGCTTGATTAAGATCTGGGATCTCAAGAGCGGGGCTTGTAAAAAGACACTCCTTGGCCATGAAAAAGGCATCGCTTGCGTTCAGATCGACAGTCGGCGTATTATCAGTGGGAGTAACGATGACACGGTCCGGATTTATGACCATGTCTCGGGCGCAGAAGTTGCCTGTTTGCACGGGCATCACAACCTAGTTAGAACTGTCCAGGCCGGCTTCGGCGACCCTCCGGGGGCTGACGAGACGCTGAGGCTGGAAGCCTTGGCAGTTGACAACGAATTCCGGGATGCACAGCGCTCTGGTGCAGCCGTTGATCTTGGTCCACGTGCATTTAGGCGTGCTGGATATCACCAGAATGTTGCTGGTTCCAGAAGACCCCAGGATATCAAAGCCATAGGTGCCAAGATTCCACCTGGAGGTGGTGGGAGCAAATGGGGCAGGATCGTCTCAGGCTCGTATGACGAGACAGTTATCATTTGGAAAAAAAATCGTGAGGGCAACTGGGTTGTTAGCCAAAGGCTTCGCCAAGCGGATGCTGCCGCCAGGGCTTCCCAGACACATCAGAGTTACGGTGCTCGGAGTGTGGTTTCTCGACCAGCTATTCATCATCAACCAACACAAGTAGTCCAGGTCCCCCGTCCACAACCCCTAGTTGCCCATTTTAATGGCCAACAAGCACCCCGGATGCCGCAGAACCAGGTAAATTCACAGCCTCAAGACAACCAACCTGCGAACGACCAGCCAGGAACCCCGGGCAACCAAACGCCTCCCCAACCGGGCCCGGCCACGGTTGTGGTTAACGGGCATCAGTCTGCAGCCCACAGAGTCAACGCAATTCCACCCGCAGCTCACCAAGCCCACCAAGTCCGCCTGACCCGACCAGTCAATATGCAGCCAACGTCCAGAGTCTTCAAGTTGCAGTTTGATTCCCGGAAGATCATCTGCGCCAGCCAAGACCCAAGGATCGTCGGATGGGACTTTGCATGCGACGATGAAGAGCTCAATGAGGCCAGTCAGTTTTTTACTAGTTTATGATCGTGTATACTCATTCTTATTCAATTCTTGGGGAGGACATTTTGGTGTCGGTGTCGGTGTTGGTGTCGGTTTTTGGTCCATCGTTTATTAGCGCAGAGCCATGTCTTAGAGCTGGCTACTCACTACTTTTACTACTATATTCTTATCACTTTCCGCACCTTTTCCTATGAGTGGTAGTTATGCATGCTGTATGGATTAACTGCCTGTCTGTTTATACCGCATTTCCCTATTTGCTAGTTTATTTCTCTACCTGTATTAATGTCTATACTTGCTCGCCTGTTGCTCGTCTAAGACAAGTGAATATATACTTCAGCTCTTCTCCCGTTGCTCTCAACTAAACTCGCCATCCGTTCCGTCTTCACGACCTTATATCCTTTTAGTGTGAGGCTGTTAGTTGAGAGTCGACCCAAACGTATTCTACTGGCACGACAACGTCACGGTCCTCCATGTATGACCGAATGTACCCCGATAACTAAGGCGTCATCTAGCACGTTAATACTCACGAAGGAACCTAAGCACGACAGATCAGGAACAACAGCGACGGAAGGACGATTGATGAAGGAAGTCTGTAACCCCAATCCACGAAACGAAAAAAATGAAGTAAAACGAAGACGGTTCCACCTCTACCAGCACACAAACCTGTCTGAAGCATCCACCGCTGGTAATCATCTGTAGAATGCCGCATCCGAAAGTCACTAGATCGAGTCGTTCGGTGTTGACCCGTCAGACCCATTGAGTGAACGTTAGGAGCACGAGACCGTTAAGTCTGCGTGAGTATTTGCCTTCCAATGCCCACAAAGAACCAAACGCGTGTATAGAAAGCTTATACAGGCTGGAAGAGACATTGAAAAGGTAATTGAGCCTGCGAATCGATCAAAAGGAACCATTATGTTTAGAGAAAAGTTCCCGAAAACGAGTCAACGGACATTGAACCCTGCCCTGAACCCGCTGGCAACTCTCTGCACATAGTCTGCAATTCAGGATTACAAATCGACGAAGTCTTGTTTCGTCAGACTCGTAGGAATAATTGACCGTCGTCGTTCATTCATTGATAAAGCGGGAACTCGGTTGGTCCTATATTGTCCCCGGAAGTCTTCAAAAAATGGAATTGTCGATTCCATTTAAACCGTTTGGGACTGTCTGCGTTCAAGAGCCAGAAAAATCTAGCTGTAGACGCTATAAAACGCACTAGAGGCCAAACTCTATGAAAGCCTGTAAAGTAGGAAAATGGGCTGCATCCAATCCAAGTGCGAAAACCACGGATGAAACCAAGCCCAGCATGAAGTGCCTAGGATGCTGTCCAAAAAATACATAAACCTGACGTCAAAAGCTTCAGCTAACTAGATTACATGGTCCTCTGAGAGGTGTGTCTAAGACGAGATGCAATAAATGCATCCACTGCAGAATCCTGCGCCCATGATGCCTAGAGCGCTTTTAAGGTGGTTAGCCGCGGTACAAGTAAAATGTGCATATATTATACCGTTCTCAATAAGTTTAACTCAGGCACTAAAATATTCATTGTAAACAACATATGGGCGCACATATTTCATTATTCCCTAGTTTATTGCGGCTGTTCCACTGGGACAAAAATCATACAGACGATGCGACTACTATGGCCATAGCCTTTTATGACGAGTTCGGCGTATCTATGTCTCTTTAGGGCAAGCATGAATTGAAATTACCCTGCCACTCATCGTCAATAATTTCTTAGTTTGTTGGCCTCTTAAGGTCCGGAGTGGATTACAATCAAGGGACTTGTTGTGATGGTATTTGGGCCCTGGATACTGAAAAACCATACTATCTTTTGAGTGACTTGTATTTTATGGAGGTACTTAGGTACAGAGACGATAAACCGATCAATTAGGCTATGTGACAAGGAACAAATTAATTAGACACAGCTATAAATACACCCAGTGAATGAGCTAGTCAGAATATTGCTTTCCGGGTATCATAAAGCAGCCCCCCTTGCCCGATAACCAACCCATTTGACTAACAAGACAAGGTAGAAGCTAAATTCATGGATATGCTGCTCGAGGATTGAGTTGCAACGTCCATAAACAGAAAGACGGCCAACGAGGCACTTAGGCCTGGTTCTTGCAGGCGGCATTTTCAGCAGCACACTGAGACATGTTGGCGTCGGGAGCACCACGACACTCATCGTAGGCGGTCGAGCAGCAGCTGGCATGGTCGGCGACACAGCTGGACATGTTGGCATCGGGGGCGGTACGGCAAGAGTTGTACTTGGTCTGGCAAGTATCGTCGCGGCGCTGCAGAGAGCCAGTGCAGGCGGCGTGCTCAGCAGCACACTGAGACATGTTGGCACCGGGGGCGGTACGGCAAGAGTTGTACTTGGTCTCACAAGCATCGTCGCGGCGCTGCAGAGAGCCAGTGCAGGCAGCGTTCTCAGCAGCACACTGAGACATGTTGGCATCGGGGGCACCACGGCACTCGTCGTAGGCAGTCGAGCAGCAGGCGGCATTTTCAGAGGCACATTGGGCCATGTTGGCATCGGGGGCGGTGCGGCAGGCGTTATCCTTGGCCTGGCAGTTGGAGGTAGCCAGAGCACCGGTGGCCAGAGCCAGGGCAAAGAGAATGTTGTTGACGCGGACCATTATGACAGGATGTTGGTGTTGGTGTGAGTTGAAAGGTTGGATAAAAAGGATGGGTTGAGTGTCGGATATCCTCTCTACCCAAGGAAGTTATGCCCTCTTTATAGTCCCTCGAATCAATATATCCAAGAGGAACAATCCAGCGGTCAACGGCATTGCAGCTAGTATGAGGGTGATCATCTGAAACATGTCCCTCTTTGGAAAGAATGCTGTAGATCTCCAGGCACAGGTATAGTCCAGAATACCCGGGCTATTGAGTTTTAGGACGGGAGCCAATTTCATGAGACATGACCAGTGGAAAGTGGATTCTTATCTTATAGGGGGTATGGAGATAGAACTCTTCCATGGAGGAAATACAAAAAGGGTTTCGGCCTTTGCGAAAGTGTGACCTTGCAGAATATCAAATGGCCTGTACGGCCTGTACTCCGTATGATATTGCGCACAACTCTTGCTTTCTCTTACTGGGACTATTCCCAGAAATGCCAGATATCGGAGGAAGACTCGAATGTTAACAGATCGCCAAAAACCACCGAGTACATGACTCGCAAAGCTTCTAGAATTCTTATTATTTTTCCATGTACCCCACATTCCGAAATAAAGACGCGTTATAAGCGGAGATTGTGAAACATGTCTGACCTATCCCTATGCCTTATCCAAATTCTAACTATATATGTACTAGTGCTATTGCTTTAGGGACTAGGGCAACCTTGATGGGCTATTCAACGTGCAAGAAGTCCCTCAATCCGATGGAACACCGACAGCTAGTTACCTTGCCACGTTGACAATGACGTTTGTCTTTTTTGGTGGTGAATAGTAGTTGGTTGGATTCTATTCTCTTGTTTCTTGTTTTCTTTAGATACTGCGGCGAGCTCGATACCTCGAGCTTGTTCAGTACTAGCCATGAATAGAATATATTCTCGTTCAAAGCCCTATATGAATAAGGAATGATATCAACACCGAACCATATAATAATAGTATGCTTCAAGCTATGCAGACTCCAAAACCAAAGTTATAAAACAAGAAGGTACATCGCAATCAAAAGGAGAAGAGAAACCTGGAAAGAAATGTTCTAGGACGGATAAGACGAAACAAGAACGTGCTATCCAAAACAAAGGTGCAGCCTAAGCAAGCATAGGATCGGCCACTAAAGGACTCCTAATCGGTCTCGGACATCGTTCCCTGAAGACTGGATTCCAACCAGCGAACGTATTCGGAGGAGGTCTCGTTGATGGATCTGGAGCAGCAGAGCGCCGGTATTGTGGCTGCTCTTGGTCATCAGCCCAGCTTCGCGCAGTCATGAACGTTTCGCCAGAAGTCCGCGAAGTCCTCGAGATTCTTGAATCGTCACCAATGGTAGCCCCGTCGTCGTTGTTATCCTCGTCGTCAGCAGCAGCAGGTGCCAAGCAGCAGCAGGGGAGATAGTGAGAAAGCAGTTCGTAGCGCGTCCAGAAGCTCATTGTTCCTTGCGTATCGCGAGTGGTGCTTGCGGTCAGGATGCTCATGGGTCGAGTAGCTTGCGCCGGTAATTGCTGCTGATAGAGCATGCCCCTAGGAGGGCTGTTGGCTCTGCCAGCCCTCGAAAGACCTATTTCACCATCGACTGCTGGCACCGTAGCACCAGTTCGTGGCTGGGACATGCAGCTATAGTATGAGGTGTTTGCAGGCGAAGCAAGAAACGGGGCTGATGGATGAGATCTCTGCGAGGATGGTCCTAGTGCCGATAATGCTGGTGGATGTGCATGGCGCGACCTCAATAAATGATTCGAATGTACCCTACGAGGCACAGCTGGCGTAGAATAACGGCTCTTGGTGACATCATGATGTCCCCTTAATGGTTGAATCCCAGCATTGAACCTATCATCCAGATTGGGCACATCCAGTTCAGGGACGGGATAAACCGCCCGATGGAATGGATGGTCGTCCAATTGCCTGTGTAGATTCACACCATGCCCGCTCGCTCGATATGGGAAACGTCCCTGAACAGCTGTCCCATCCTCAGCCCTTGCAAGGGTGTATGTCTGGCGTCTGCTCGGTTGTGGATCGACAGGCGAAGTAATCCGGAAAAGCCTCCGCAATGTATGTGCGTACTCAGTTGTACGTCTGCTGGGTGTCCTTTCTGGGGGCGGACTGGGAGCGTAAGACCGGACAGAGAATTGTCTCGAATAGTTTATAGCTTCCGGGGAGCCAAAGGAAGGAATTCCAGGAGGTGTAGGCGACCTATCAGGAGGTGGATATCGAGGAAGAAATGGTCTCACAGGCGAGAAGAGATTCGCTGCCCACCTTGGCGTTCTCGACCTGTTATCTGCATCACTGAGGCTGGCGGCCCTACGGTGTCCCAGACGGCGTAGGTTGTTTGCTTTTGCTTTCGCGTCCTTGAATAGCTCTGCTATAGGGTCGATGGTCTTCGTCTTTGTGGGATACCAATTGTCAGGCAGAGTATGGGATCGCCGCCAGCGCGACCTCGTCCTCCTGGGCCCTATGGGGTGTTCGACAACGGTGGGTTTCGGAGAGGTAGAGAGGAACATGGCTATATTTCCGCCCAGGTCGCTGCTTTGGAACGGGCAGTGGTGTTGGCTGGAGGCATACTGTCGGCCGTTGTTGTCTTCCGTCCCGGAGGAACTAGCCTTGAGAGCGTTATATATGGAGCCATATTCACTTTGGGCAGATTCTGAAGATCCTGAATGAGGATTACTATCTCGAAATCTTCCGAAATGGGCGCGACTTGAGCTTTCTGCAGTGATATCCTGCTCCATTAGGAGACGATTCTGTTCTCAATTGGGAAGGAGCTGGCGGGCACTAGAAAGTAGGACGAAAGGATAGATTAGCTGGACCGTTAAATAAAGAAGGATAGGAAGTCCAAAAAGAACAATAAATTGCTTTAGGAAGAAAGCATAGCGCTGGACGGTTATGATGAAAAGCTTAAAGGGGATTGTCTAGTCGTGAGGTTGTCGGCGGCCATGGCACTTTCCCAATATGCGTTATGTCCAAAAAAGGCAGGAAGTAAGAAGGAACAAGATATTTTGATACATCCGACACTTTCGAAAATGCATACATATCTGTACAATCACGTGAAAACACCCGGCATTTCATGCTCGTCGCCTTTGGGGATGGAGGTTGTTTAGCCTGAACAGACTCGAACCGACTTCAAATGCTCAAATGAGCATAGCTCAATATGACCAAGGAGGGTTCCTCACTGGTATAGCCTGTATGTAGCCTGTATCGGATTCAGTTCAAACCAACAAGATTCACATTTAGGGCTTTGTAGAATTGAAATCATACCATCATTTTATCAGATTACCGAAGTAGATCCAGATGAAATATCTCAGTATTACATGAATTTCCGTATGCTCACTTCAATTACTGCTAAACAAGCCATTCTGGTTCTGCGAAGGGAGGGCCACCGAATGGATTGCTAGAAATGAGACAAAGCTCCGGTTGATTTGCCAGCTCTTTCGCGCTTTCTATCATCGAAGTGACGCAAAACTTTCCCGCTAACTTCTCATCACTATGCACCGCTAGGGTATCACCGCATAGTCTAGCATCAGCCCATTTGAGAAGACAGTTCATAGTCGCGATGTACTTGGACTCAGAGTCGGACTCGCTGAAAACATGGAACTTGGTGAATTGGATATTGAGCTCGCCATTTTGGAAGTATGCCTGAATAGCATGGACGTGTGTTTGCATAGAAAATGATATGTCAAGAACCTGTACAAACAACATTTATTGTTGGCGTTCGTCAAGAGAACACCAGGAGACGAGGTAGGCCACGCACCGGAAAGATCATATAGAATTCCGAACCAGGCACGCCTTCCCGATATATTACATGCGTCTGAGCTCTCATGCCACCAACATCCAGCTGAGCGGAATTCCGATTTCAGACACTGTCGTCTAATCGCCTTTTGTCTCGTTTGTGTTCGACATCATGATCAAGCGGTGGGACTTTACATTTTTCGAAGGCCTTCGGCATACTCAATATCTGCTATCTCCCTGCCGTGGTAAATAGCTCTGGTAAAGACTGCCCTGTGTCCCACGGAACTAAACAGAACAACAGGTTTTAGCCAGACACCTGCATTGGGAAGGAAAGGACTGGCATACATGAGACACTCGTAGGAAAATTCGCACTTGTTGCTCAACGTACGCGCATATAAAACGTACGTATACACAAGATCATCAAATGGTCCCTCAGGCCTTTGCATCTGAGTGCGGTGATACCAAGTGAAATCATCAAATCCGAATCCACTCTCTGCAGCATTATAGTCCTTGCGTGGTGTAGGTTGAAAAAAGAAAGCATCTAATTCCGACATTTCCCAAAAAAGCAGATCAAAGCTAGAGCTCCTTCATCGGTGAGGTATTGTAGGTATTGTTTATTCTTGAAGATGCTGGCACAGCTTTCTGACGGCGGTAGGTATTACGAGGTAATCCGTGATCTCAGACTGCTGACTCGGCCGAATGCTCATCTTCTTTTTCATGAGGATTGGTTGGCACGAGAGATGCAAAAACAGCGAAGATGTCAAACCACTGGAGATTGAACTGGTGAGAGTAATCCGCTCGTAGACATTTGAAGATTTCTCTGGAAGGATAGTCTCCAGTGTCCATTTGCTAGCGCCTCTTTCAGAATATGTGTCAAAGAGTGAGATGCGAGGCTAGAATCTTCTAACTAACAAACAAAAGTTCATGGGTTTCCAGCTTGGACACGCGAGTATCCGAACAATCAATGATGGGCGTCTTCGAGTGAGGGAAATCGGCGTTGTCCTTGCGGTGGTAGAGGCCAAGCCTTTTCGTCTGTTAGAAAACTCTGGGCCTACGTTGATGTATATGGGTTGGGGATTATGGCGCACATCCTCGACAGCTACAAAAAAGGGTACTACATAGGCAAGAAGTACGTACCAAACTCTGCCTGCTGCTTAGTCTCTTCATGTTGACTTCTTTCGCTCTTACGTTTGTGTGCTTACTTTTTTCTTCCAGCACACCAGAAAACCTATGTATTACGTGCTTGCGTTCGCAAGGTCAACAACCAAGATGAATAATTCTTTCCTTCAAGTTATTCGGTGATGCAGTAGGGCTCTCTGTCTTGACCAATATAACAAAATAATGACGAGCAATGGAATCGATAAGTATATCGCCAAGTATCCACTACGGGAATGAACGTTCGATTATTGCTGCCCTGGCCCTCTGTCCCTCTTCGGAGTGTCACAGGACATTAAGCAGCAGCGCAAGTCCCAAAGTCCAAATATTCGCAGCCAAAATCATGTACATTAGTCTACCTATACATTCGAATCAAACCAGTATACACATAGGAGAACCAAACAATTAAGTGCAGACCACCGAAAGAAATATCAAAGCTATGTACGAAGAACGGGATATTGAAAATGTGGCGCCAGGGATGAACAAAAAAAAATAAAGCATCATCGTGATCATAAAGCCGTAGTACTCTGACTATGTTTTGCCGGCCAGCTGCTGCTGCTCTTTCTTCAGAGTACGGATCAAGTTTTCCAGTTTTCGACGCTCTTCTTGCTCGGCCTAGATTGAATGGGTTAATATTGCAAGGAACGTGTAGTAGGGATAGGAAGGGAAGTGCTAACCTTCAGAATCTTGATATTCTCAGCCCGAGTATCACGCATCATCTTCTTAAACTCGTTCTTCAGCACCATCGTAGATGTAGTCTCAGATGTGCCATCGCGGCCCATGGAGCCCGGGCTACTAAGACCCATCCAGCTGATGCGTTCCTCATTAATCTGAGTCTCCAGCTGCTCGCAGCGATCGCGCAATCGATCAATAATGCCTTCGAATCCTTCGCGCTCTTTCTCGAATTCAATGCTGGCTTTGGTCATGGATTCGTAGTCGTCTATCGTTTCGCGGAGCTCCTTCTCTAGAGTCTCCACCCGTCGCTGCAGGTTGCCATCGCCGGGTTTCTTGGCCTTGATGGCGGCGAGTTCTTGTGCGAGTTCGAGGTTGCGAGTGTGTAATTGCTCGAACTCCTTTTGCAGGCCGGGGTTGGCGGCTGCACGCTGGGATTTGCTACCGTACGCACTGTCAAGTTCTGCCCGGGCCATGGTCAGCTCTGTTTGAGCTCTGACGTACTCGCTTTCTAGTTCTGTGAATTCCTTTTGCAGGTGCTCAGCATTTGCCTCCGCTTCTTCGCGTGCTTCGGTGGCTTCCTTGACACGCGGGTCAGTTTCGTTGCGGAGCTGTTCGATGGCAGCTTCCAGCCGCGCCACCTCGCTCTGTGCGTGGGTGTGAGCATCCGTGGCTTCACGAACCTGGCCGTCGGTTTCATTGCGGATTTGCTGAATGATTGCCTCAAGCTCGATCACTTGTTGCTCAGCCTTGGCGCGTGCCTCAGTCGCTTCCTTGACCTGCGGGTCGACATCGTTGTGCGATTGTGCGATAACAGCTTCCAAGCGAACAACTTCGCTCTGGGCCTGGGCCTGGGAGTCTGTGGCTTCCTTGATCCGGGCGTCAAATTCTTTACGGATCTGTTGCATTTCCTCTTCCAGCTGGGACACATGTTGTTCGGCCCGCTCTCGTGTCTCAGTGACTTCTTCCGCTCTTGTGTCCGCCTCCTGGTGCAACTTCTCGATGATGCCTTGTAGGCGTTCGACTTCACCATCTGTCTGCGAACGCGAGGAGTTCAGTTCTTCGACTTTAGAGTGGAACTCAGAACGGTGCTGTTCGAGTTCTGCTTCGAGACGCGCCACTTCAGTCTCAGCCCGCTCACGCGCTTCGCGGACTTCAGCGTGCGAATGAACTTCACTCTCAAGTTGTGCCAAGACAACTCCCAAGCGGGCGACCTCAGCCTCAGAGCGCTCGCGAGATTCTTTCTCAGATGCCAAAGCGCCTTCGTTGACATCGCCACGGCTGGTTGAGTTTTCCTGATGATGCGATGCCTCTTGGCGCAGCGCCTCCAGCTGCTGGTGCACAAGATCCAGTTCATCCTTCGTGGTCTGGCCCTCTCGTTCGGAAAGCTCGTGCTCCTTCCGGGCATGCGACAGTTGCTCAAGCAATTCGGCGATGTACGCGTCTCTTTCCGCGTCTGACTTGGAGTTGAGTTCGCGTTGCTGTTGGATCTGAGTGGTCAAGATATCCTTTCGTTCAAGCAGACCTTCAAAACGGCTCTGAAAACTGTCCACACCGGTGGTCAAATATGAGAGGTTCTCCTGCAGACCACCAGATTGGGGCGGAGGAGGGAGTGTTGGGCCGCGAGAGAACCCTGACTCTGCGACGATGTTGTACATACGAGCGTTAATCTCGCGTATGTATTCCCCAGACTCAGAATCGTCTCCTGTTTCGGGGGCACGCGAAGCACCCCCTGAGGGCTGTGTACCAAGGGCCCCCAGGCCATTCGCAAGGTACGATACATACGCCTCGACCGTCGCCGTTGGGTTTACCGGTCCTCCGTTGTGATCAGGTTGAGGGGCAGGATCCAAATAATAGTCAGGATTTGCTCGCAGGATCGTGTTACGCATCTGGGTACTCAATTCCTCTAGCTTCCTCTCAATGTCTTGGATTGCACCGAGACCGACAGACATCGACCCTGCGCCATATCCATGGTCCTCTCTGCCATATCCATTAAATTCATCCAAGTAGTTGGACGTTTGGTACAGGCTGCGATCATCGAAATCCTCAATGCTGTCGCGAGCGTGGCCGTTGCCGTTGAGCTCAGGGGACAAAGCACCCTTCGCATTCTTCTTCAACCCCTTGTGTGTCATCTGCAACACTCCAGCCGTGTGCTCCAATAACCGCTGCTGAATGTGCTGCGACCTGCTTTCTATCTTCCACAACTCCTGAGCCAGCGCTTCGCACTTGCGCGTGCTAGCCGCAAGTTCCTCGTCCGATTTGTCCAGCGGCTCAGCGTCTCCGCTGCGTCTAAACAGACTCCGACGACTCCGGTTGGACTTGGGCGAACTGTTGTTGAAGTCTTCACTGGTACGAGGGCTTTTAGGGTTGTATAATTTTGAGAGCGACTTCGCGGCTTCACGGAGTTTCACTTCCAGCGCCAGTTTCCGTTTCGTGCCATCGATACGACCGGACAGGAATGTGTATTCTTTCTTCAATTCTTCCACCTCTTCCATAGACAAGACCTCGTAGTTCTTGCTATCCCCCATAGCGGTTTCGGTCAACATGTACATCGTAACGGGGTCATTGGCGTTGAGAAGCGCGGAGCTTCGGGGGTGCGCTTGGTTAAGCTGCGATTTCAATTGTCAGCGAAACTTCCCAAATCTATACCATGCGATAAAGAAAAAGCCAGATTCCAGAAAGCACATACCGGATTATACCGCGATTTCTCCTCATGCTGCGGATCCAGGGAATCTTGATATCCATCCAGGAGTATCTTGGCCGGAGGTTGCGGAGGAACGGCGTCCAGCGACGCGGCGGACAAGTGCCTGGCGTCGCCGTACGAGGACAGGCTGGACCGGATATCGTTACCATTCATATTTGACAGTTCAATAAATAAAAGGTATTGAAGTCAAAGTCAATAGTTAACCCCAAAAGGGGGAGGAGAAAAAGGGTCACGGTTTAAGCGGCGGGGACTCGGGATCTCAGGAAGAGCCGTCACACGGACATGCTCATCATGGCGTGCGTTTCTGAAAAGGAGAGGAAGTTCGTTTCCCAGGGGATTATAATAATTAAAGATAGTGTTGAGTCGGGAACAAGAGGATAGCCAAGTGGTGGGAGAGACGGGAGAAAAGAGATGGTTGGAAAAAAGCGACAGCGCAAAGACGAGATCTGCAAATGAGAGTACAGAAGCTGACGAGGACGGATGACAGATCCAGTAACAGGATTGGAAGAATCAATAGAATATAAGAAAAAGAAATGCGCTTTCTGATGGATGACAGACTTTCGCCTTGACTGGTCTGCTCGGCTCCGCGGTTCTTTGCGATTCGGAACCATATGCATTTCCTTGTTTTCGGACGGTAATGACATCTTTGTTAGTGACCATCATCAAACGGGAGATACAGTTATTCTCCCAGCCACACTGTCAATCGCGACATATGGCAGACAGAGTAGGGTCGGCAATCTTCTAGTTCTGGTACTCTGTACTTCTGGTATGGAGAAATGCACGTCATGTTGTGTTCCTGGAATCCAACCCCGGATTTCCACAGCGACTCTGAAACGCACCAGTGCTCGAATCCTCCTCTAATTCCATTGTTAAAGAACATCATCTTCCTCGAATGAAATCGCATACTAATCTCTACTAGGCCTTTGTAGGTGGCTAATTACTCTGTACCGGTACACATCTAAACAGAACGTTCATTCTAAACATAAATTAAAATAGCAGAATTTCACAATGACTAGAGACCAGCTATCTGTACATACAGGGTAAAGGACATGTCTATCATCCCATCCTGACAATACACAGAAGCCGCGATCACCGTCCAATCGCGGCCAATGCTAAGGGTGTTTTAACGGCAGGCTGACATAGGAAAGGTAGAACAATTCAAAAGCGCATCGCAGCCATCTATGATATGCTTTTTCTTTTTTAATTGACCTCTGCTCCCACGTATTCCTCTTCATGTCTTTATCCCAGATAATTCGTTCGTCAACATCAGTTCGGCGTTCGAAACCATTAAGAGAAAACGTGGCGGGCGTTCTGAGCCGTTTATTTGAGGGCCTTGAAGAGCTTGGGGGCGGCACACTGGGTAGCGCAGTGGGTGAGGTGGAAAACTGTAGAAGGTCGATAAGTCAATATCATTTCCTCATGATATCCAAGCGCAAACCGGCATGATATGCGGAACCGGAAGAGCAGAAACCAAAAGGGCCGATAGAGCAATAACCACTTACACTCCTCAACGCAGTCCTCGGCGGGACCGTTGTAGTCCTCATCCTCCTGCTGCCGGGTCACACGCTCGACGCACTCATCGTAGTGGTGCTTGTAGGGAGCGCACTGGGAGGAGTTGGCGCACTCTATTGGAATCCTTGATTAGCCTCCATCAAAGCCACAGTTACAGTAAAATGATATGCTAGATATGATTGCTGTCAATGGACCTGTAACCACAAATAAATTTCCCAACCGGGCAAATGGAATACCAACTCCGACAGATCTTCGGGGAATCACTTCCACGCCGGCTTTCCAACTCCCCAATGACCACAGATCCAAAAACAGAGCAATCGTTTTTCAATTGAGAGCAAATGACTTACCCTCCTCCAGCTGGGGCTTGATGTCCTCGGCCTCCTCTTCCTCCTCTTCCTCTTCCTCTTCCTCCTCTTCTTCTTCCTCTTCATCCTGCTCAGGTTCCTCCTCAGCAGGCTCCTCATTGCTCTCAGCGGACTTCTCTTCCGGTTCGGCCTCCTGGTCGTTGGACTGCTCGACGTTCTCGGCGGGAGCCTCAGCCTGGGCCTCGGGGAAACCCAGGGAGGAAATCATATCGGAAAAATAGTCGGTGATACCCATTTTGTTCAATTGAGAGGGGTAATTGGGTGTTTGTTGACGGGGGAGAGGGGTGGGCGAGCGTGCGCGGGTGGGCAGCGACGACGAGCAGCGAGAGTAGGTGTGGTGGTGGGATTATTGGAGGTGGTTTTGAGCTTTCCGCTTTTGCTGCGCTGCCGGCCCAAGGAAAATCGGAACACCCCGGCCGCCGAACGACGAATGGAATTGTCGGCCACGTGATTGGCTGACGCTGAACGGGCTAACGCTAACATCGCATTTACTCAGCAGTCTTCGTTCTTACAATGGACAATTGAGAAAGACGATTGTTGTGGTTATGGGGGAATAGTTAAAGGCTGTAGAGTGTTGCACCAGCGCCATTAATGCTGTTTTAGCTACCATATCGGTCATTAAGTACATGTACACGTGAGGGGCAATCGTTAGGTTCTATTAGAAAGCAAATAGCAGAACACCAATCTCGTAGGTATAAAAGCTATCGGAGAAATCTTCCAAGACTGTCCTCTTAATAGATATCCCGGCTAGCTAGCACGACGCAGCCTCTCCTCCAACTCATTCGCGACACTTTGTTGCTGCACTTCCTCGTATCCCGGCGGCGGTTCCGCGGGTTCAGGGCTAGAGTGTTCAGGGCCAGAGTATGGAGGAGCATGGCTATTATGCGGTGTAGATGATGAGTTCTCGTGGTTATGACCGGCGCTGCCCCCGTCTTGCGGTCCGTCGTAGGCTGGTAACTCGTCTAAATGGACACCAGACATATTGACCTCCCCTCGAGTACTTTCCGGAGAAAACTCCATAGCCTGCTGTAAGCGCTCTTTAATACGTTCAAACTGATTCTGAAAATCAAACGCTCCGCCTTCTTTGAAAGTAGCTTTTACCTGCACGGCAGGCAGCGACGGCGGGATCCCGCCACCAGAGACCGGCTGGACAAGAGCCTGCCAGACATTTGGTCCGAAGAAAGGAGCAGAAACATGAGAGTCACGGATATTTAAAAGCGGAACAGAAAAGGATTGAAAATCTTTAGTGCCCTGGCTAGGGAGATAGACAACCTTATCCAGCCTTATCAGCGAGCGTTCAACAAAAGGAAATGACCGGATTAACTTACCCGCTGATTGGTAAGATGAATATGGCCCCCGCTACTTTGGAGAGATATCGAGTCGCTGCCCTTATATGAACCGAGTGGTTGTAACAAGAAGCCGATCCGTGGAGGCGACTTGTAAAGCAGCTGCTCATTTGGAAGATGGACGAAACCATCTTGGTCATTTAGCATAACCCAACTGTGAAAAAAATTAGCCTATTTTTGGTTCTACATATGTTTGCCCGGTCGTAAACTAGACATGGTTGATATGTAAAGCGCAATCCGATGTCGGTGTAGAGGGATACTCGCACGTACTTGATAGACATCTTGAGTCCTTAGTAATGGACCAATGTCGGTTTTTTGTGGAAAAGGAAGCCGCAGTACAGAGTATATCGTAGGAAGTAAAGACAACTGTGGCTGGTATGGAGGCAACGATGCGTATAGTGTCGTAGTACTCCGTACTCTGTAGATGTCCCTGCGGGAGACCGGGCCCGCCACTTTTTAATGAGATCCCTGGGAGCATCAGCTGATACTGAAATACATAATCATTCATATCCACCGAAAGCTCTTCAGTTATGATACTAGCATACCACATAGCCCTACTGGGTAATTCGTTGTTTCAATAGATTTAATTCTAGAAAAAACTTGTATTTATTTTCTGTTCCTGGAGATTCCTACTCCACATGTCTCCATTTCTTTTAACTATACTGTAGCGTAATCTCTCCAATTGAATCTTCGACCATGTTTTCAACAATATTTTTTATTCCAGTGTGCTCGATTTTTTGGAACCAGAATACTAACTGAATATCGTCACAGCCACAACTATCCGCTTTTACCACCCACCGGGTAAGCTACTTGCAGACTATATCATTGCCACCAAGAACGGATACCTTTCGGAAAAGGAGCTGTATAGGTTAGTCCTTTGTAATTCCATGAAATTACTTTGTACTCTTGAAGAGTATACTCCCATAACGTCATGCAATCCTCGCGTAAACTTTTCCTGGGTGGTGAGGGTGGTGGTGGAGGCATGGCAGTAGTTATATCGTCGACCAGGTTGACTTGACTCTGCAGCGGGAACTACTTGCAGAGGCTTCCCAGGAACTCGACTGTACCATCCTGGGGAGATTGGTAGCTTTCTGGTCGAGATTCCATGGATGCAGTAGATTCCAGGATACCTGTAGTTTGATATGAGCATATCGAATAGTTGGGATTGTCTTCTCTCGAGGGGTTTGAAAAAACCACTGTTAGCAGCAGATAATGGATCTTTCATGAAGAAACGGTTGATATTTCCGCAATTGTGCAAGATGAAAAAGAACCAGAAGCAAAATGGATAGAAGGATATTCCTAATCCGAACCCTTTGAAGTATTGTCCACATAGTATTCATGTACAATGCAGGTAGACGTTACGGATTGGTTCCATCATGCCGATTGCACCACCTGAACAGGGACATACAGAGACATACAGGGCATACAGGGTAACAATAACCGTAGGGGTTATTTATTTTTCTCTCAATGCTAGACAGGTTGAGGTTGCAATTAGGCCGCTTGACGCGGTGGTTCTAGAAACGTCGCAAGTCACTAAAAGCGCCCGTCGAGAAGGGACGCAACCAACCGCTTTTCCTGCTTCCCCCCACCAGCCAGACCGGAATTACTTCATCACCACCTACTCTTTCCTAATATTTATGCATGGCTCCCCAACAGCATTGATTGTTGATTTTTATCCTATCGCAGGAGGATATCCATTTTCAAGTCACTGTGAGTACTTTTTTACCTCGCAAATATATCTCGTTTCCATCCGCTTTTTTTTTTGGCTGGACTGAAGTTAATCATTGCCTTGTGATAATCAGAGCAGTCAATGTCGGTATCGTCGCGTGCTTCCTATATACTATCTTCAGCAACTATCCGGAACAACCAATATCTCTGAAACGGGCATCAGCAACCGCTCTGTCCCTGGTCAGAGATTTTACGACCAAAAGGCCGGTGGTTACGACTCCGGAGGACTGAGCGCGAAAACACAATCACCATGGCGGCCAAACAACCGTATATCCCTCCCCTGATCAGCTGGTTGTATGATCTGGTGCTATGGACCTTCTCGGTGCTCATTGACCTGTTCTTCCGCGAGGTTCATCCTCGCGGTTCTTGGAAGATTCCTCGCAGAGGTCCGATGATTATCGTCGCAGCTCCCCATGCGAACCAGGTATGGCTACGTGCTTCTATCACCCTGTTCTGTTCTTGATCGACTGCTAATTATTTCGTTCTATAGTTTGTCGATTCGTTGATTCTCATGCGCGTTATGCGCAGCGAAGCTCAACGTCGCATCTCATGGCTTATCGCAGACAAATCCTTCCGGCGCAGGTTTATTGGAATGCTGGCCAGAGGTATCGGAACTGTGCCAGTCGCTAGAGCAATGGACAATACCAAACCGGGTCAAGGGACTATCTATTTACCCGACCCGGTTAACCACCCTACTCTAATCCGTGGCATTGGCACCAATTTCGAGGCTCCGGGCTACGAAAAAGATGGCACAATCGCTCTGCCTACCATCAACGGCACGTCGCACAATACGGCCATTGCTGAAATTTGCGGTCCAGAGGAGCTCATAATCAAGAAGGTCTTCAAACACAAGGATGCTCTCTACCAGCTTACCGGACGAAAAGACATCACGGACGATGGAAAATTCACCGGGGATGTATCCGACAAGGACCTGGAGAACTTCCAGGGCTCGAAGTTCAAGTTTTCTCCTCACGTGGATCAAACAGCTGTCTACCAGGCCGTATTCAGTCGACTCAACTCGGGCGGTTGTGTCGGCATCTTCCCGGAAGGTGGTAGCCATGACCGTTCTGATCTACTGCCATTGAAGGGTATGTTATCTGTTGCATTTAAAAAAACTTTTTTTTGTTGAATTTTCTCCACTAACTCTACTTCTTTTCTAGCTGGCGTGGCAATGATGGCCCTTGGTACTTTGGCAGACAACCCGGACTGCGGCTTGAAGATCGTTCCTTGTGGAATGAATTACTTTCATGCGCATAAATTCCGGTCCAGGGCCGTGATTGAGTTTGGGACTCCCCTCGAGGTTCCAAGGGAATTGGTCGACCAGTATAAGCGAGGAGAACGGCGCGAGGCTGTTGGTGCCTTGCTAGATATCATCTACCAGAGCCTCGTTGCTGTTACCGTGACTAGTCCTGACTACGAGACTTTGATGGTTTGTTCCTGATATTCCTGTTTCTTTCTTCATGACAAGTATAACTAATTAGTATGTCACAGGTTATCCAAGCCGCTCGCCGTCTATATAACGTCAGGGGAAAGAAGCTCCCGCTTCCGATGGTTGTGGAGCTCAACCGCCGCCTCGTAAAGGGATATACTCACTTTAGAGATGACCCCAGAATTGTACATCTCCGAAAATCAATTGCGGCCTACAATAAACAGCTCCGTCTCCTGGGCATCCGGGACCATCAAGTTGATTATGCAAAGTTCTCTATCATACAAGTTGTTGCTACTCTGATCTATCGCTTGATCAAACTGGTTCTGCTGACGATTGGAACTCTGCCTGGCTTGCTCCTTTTCACTCCCGTTTTCATCGCTACCAAGTTTATTTCAATCAAGAAATCCAGGGAAGCATTAGCAGCATCCTCAGTCAAACTGCAAGGACGTGATGTAATGGCGACATGGAAGCTCCTCATTGCTCTCGCGTTTGCCCCGGCGGTATATGCTACCTATACGGCCGTCTTTACGTACTGGACTTACCGTAACCGGATACAAGGATTGGTCCCTACCTGCGTTCCTCTCTGGCTAATTGTGCCGATTGGGATGATTCTGTTCCCCACTGTCACCTTTGCAGCGCTGCGGATCGGTGAGATTGGTATGGATATTGTCAAGTCTCTTCGACCACTTGTGCTGTCTTTGAACCCGTCCTCGGTAAATACGTTGGTAAGACTTCGTCACAGACGTGCCGCACTTGCTCAGCAGGTCACGGAAGCCATCAACACGTTAGGTCCGGAGCTTTTCCCTGACTTCGATGCTGCCCGGGTTATCACAGATCCGTTCCGGGAGATCAACCGGTCCGACGGGAAAACCAGCGATCCCATTTCACTTCCGGAAATCAGACGGACCAGTACGACCGACTACAATGAAGGGTCTGCCACACAGGAACCACTCCCGCGCAATGAGTCGTTCCATAACCTTGCCAACATCGGCTTCTTTTCGACCCGACCTGCTAGCCGAAGTCGCAGCCGCAGCCATAGCCGGAGCAGCTCCATTGGTGCTCGACCTGGCTCTTCAGGAAGTCACCTAAGGCCACTGAGTCAATTGAACACCACCGGTGATTTCGAGGAAGTAAGTTCGAAGATTCGAGACGCCATGAGGGAGCGTGGCGAACGTCGTCGCCGACGGAGCGATGATGGCAGCTGGGACATGGCCAGCACTGGAACTAGCACGCCATCTACTCCGGACGATGGAAGTCGAAAAAACATTTGAACGACGTACCATGGCTTTTTTTTTTTTTTTTTTTTTTTTTTTTTTTTTTTTTTTTTTTTTTTTTTTTTTTTTTTTTGTGTCACTATTTTTTCTTTTCCGTCTTTCTCTCCTTGGTTAACACCCCCATTCCATAGCCGCGGTGTTTGGCGTTGAGCAGTGTAAAACGAAAATGACTGTAATTATTCTCATGTTTACTTGATATCCTTATTGTTATCCTTAAGGAAAGACGTTGAGATTCCTAGCCTTTATGTACGGAGTACAAGTAGAACTACACCCGGAGATGCGCAGAGCCAAGACTGGTACAGCAACGTTTCCTCCCCGGAATACACGTGCGGAAGATACATCACTGGCGTGTCATTTGTCCGGGTGTGTTTTTCTTCCTGTTCGTCAGATTCAGTCCACATACAAATCCTGTCAGAAGAGGAGTGCATCAACGTGCTGTCATTCTAACTTTTCCGCAATTGGTTGTGGCCATCTTGCCTCTCGCCCGCTTATCACCCAAAATTAGAAAACGCCCTGGAGAACAAACAGTGTAGCCTGATGGACACAGCCTTTTTATCGTCATCTTTCTTACTTTATCTCTGACAGGTTTGGACTGTGGTGTTTTCAATTTTTCCTCTTCTTTTTAAAAGGCGCTAGTCTCGACGCAGAGGAAGCCTTTCGCAACGTCGCCTCCTCCGTCCGCGAACGTTTCCCGCCTCATCATCGCCCACGTTTCGTTCACTTAATCCCTATTTCCCTACGATTGCCGAATTTTCTTTTTATATTATAATACACGAATTAACGAATAACTATGGCTACATCAATGCATCTGTCTCGACTCCGGAAGTGGTTTCTCGCGTCGCCTCCGATCGAATATGCTATTTCACATCTCCGAGAGTTGCTCGTCGGAGCCCTCAAGCAGGGCCCTGTCCCTCAACATGTTGCCTTTGTTATGGATGGAAACCGGAGATTTGCTAGAACACATGGGATTGAGACTGTGGAGGGACATAATTTGGGATTTGAGGCACTGGCAAGGGTAAACTTCACCTGCTTCCTCTTGCTTCTCGAGAAGTTGGCTAATTTATGTCACCCGGCATCTAGATTCTTGAAGTCTGCTATAAGAGTGGAGTGAAAGTCGTCACCATTTATGCGTTTAGTATCGAGAATTTCAAGCGGTCCAAGTTCGAGGTTGATGCATTGATGGAAATGGCCAAAGTGAAGCTGTCCCAAATGGCACAGCACGGCGACTTGCTCGATAGCTACGGCGCAAAGGTCCGCGTATTGGGCCGATTGGATCTCCTCAAGCCCGATGTTCTTGAGGCCGTCAACCGAGCCGTGGATATGACGAGTCGGAATGGCGACCGCGTCCTGAATATCTGTTTCCCCTATACGTCGCGCGATGAGATCACTACTGCTGTCCGAGACACGGTTTCCGAATACAGCAGACCGTTGAAGCCGATTTGCTCTCCGTCTACAGGTCCACGCACTCCATTTTCGGAGTCGCATATTGCTCTCAACATCCAAGCGCAGAGGACGGAACACAATAGTGACACGGAATCTACTTCGGGATCTTCGGAGGACGGGAATGGGAACACTAAGCAGGACCGCAGTCGCAACAAAGTTTACGAATCTGGATCTTCTTTCTCCTCATCCACGACGCTCCACCTTGGGCAACAAGATGGGCCCGGCACTAAGACCTCGACACCGTTGACGGAAGGGACGGATACGGATAACCCGGCCTTCGTATCCCCGGAAACCATCTCGCGCCAGACATTAACCGATCACATGCTTACAAAAGACAACCCGCCGCTGGACGTTCTCGTACGGACGTCGGGGGTAGAACGCCTTAGCGACTTCATGCTTTGGCAATGCCACGAGGACACGGAAATTGTGTTCTTGAATGTCATGTGGCCCGAGTTCGACTTGTGGCATTTCATCCCCGTCTTGTTGGGATGGCAGCGACGCATCTCTAAATCGAAGCAGAACCCCGATGCGGAAGGGGACTTTGATGGAGAGGGGTCCGTGTCAGCGGAAGAGGACGATGGAATTATCCTTCGTCCGGACAACAAGGTGAAGGGTATGTAAACCATGCCTCTGATGTGCTTGTCGAGAGAAAAGGAAACCAAAAAACAACTCGCATATAGCATACATCTATGGGGGAGTTTTACGGAGTTTGCTTTTGGAGAAATTGACCATTGATATCCCGCGTGTTTTGTCATCTATTTACCATGTTTGCTGTGGCTTGTCTTTACGGATACTGCTGTATATTACTACGACTGATTGTGCACAATATATATACAAATCTTTTATATCTGCTATCCTGGACTTTGGATATTTGAATGCCTCAGGTATGTACACGTGATCATGACTCATCCCACACTGCGGCGGGGAACATCGGAGGCGTTTTGGAGATAAGAATTGAGAATTGGATTCACCACTTCTCTCTCTCTATACCTTTATATTTATATCCAATTGCCCATAGTCATCATGGTTAACCAAGTCGCTGGTTCCAAGGCCCTCCTGCTGGGCTCTGGCTTCGGTATAATACCCTGCTCTCATGCCTCTGGGGGTGCTATACATCCAGTGCCCCGCATGCGAAAAAGTTGTTCTTTGAAGAATGATGCTGATTGATTCTATTAAGTCACCAAGCCTACCGTTGAGGTTCTCAGCAAGGCTAATGTCCAAGTCACTGTTGGTAAGTGCATTGAGTTCTATCGTCAATTGGGGTGTACTCGGACCCAGCTAATTCAACCACAGCCTGCAGAACCCTCGAGAGCGCCCAGAAGCTCTGCGAAGGCTTTGAGAACACCACTGCCATTTCCCTCGACGTCAGCGATGAAAAAGCTCTCGATCAGGCTCTCTCGCAACATGATGTTGCCATCTCCTTGATCCCCTACACCTTCCACGCTTTGGTCATCAAGTCGGCCATCCGCACCAAGAAGCACGTTGTCACGACCTCTTACGTCTCTCCTGCTATGATGGAGTTGGATGAGGAGTGCAAGAAGGCTGGTATCACCGTTATGAACGAGATTGGTCTGGACCCTGGTATCGACCACTTGTACGCCGTCAAAACCATCTCTGAGGTGAGTTATTCTTCACTCCAAGACCAGGGTTAGATAGATACTGACAACACAAGGTCCACGCTGAAGGCGGCAAGATCAACTCCTTCCTCTCGTACTGCGGTGGTCTACCCGCCCCCGAAAACTCCGACAACCCCCTGGGCTACAAGTTCTCCTGGTCCAGCCGCGGCGTTCTCCTCGCCCTCCGCAACGCTGCCAAGTTCTACCAGGACGGCCAAGCCGTCTCCGTCGACGGCCCCGAGCTCATGGCCACCGCCAAGCCCTACTTCATCTACCCCGGCTTCGCCTTCCTCTGTTACCCCAACCGTGACTCCACCCCCTTCCGCGAGCGCTACGAGATCCCCGAAGCCCAAACCGTCATCCGCGGCACCCTGCGCTACCAGGGCTTCCCCGAGATGATCAAGTGCCTCGTCGACATCGGTTTCCTGAGCGACGAGGCCGCTGACTTCCTCAACGCCCCCATCGCCTGGAAGGAGGCCACCCGCCAGATCCTGGGCGCCACCTCGTCCGACGAGAAGGACCTCACTTGGGCGATCTCGTCCAAGACTGCGTTCGCTAACAACGAGGAGCGCGACCGTATCCTCGGCGGTCTCCGCTGGATCGGCCTCTTCTCTGACGAGCAGATCGCTCCCCGTGGTAACCCGCTCGACACCCTCTGCGCTACTCTGGAAAGAAAGATGCAGTACGAGCCGCACGAGCGTGACATGGTCATGCTGCAGCACAAGTTCGGCATCGAGCACAAGAACGGCGAGAAGGAGACTCGTACTTCTACTCTCTGCGAGTTCGGTATCCCTGGTGGATACTCAGCTATGGCTCGTACCGTTGGTATTCCCGCTGCTGTTGCTGTTAAGTTGGTGCTTGACGGCACCATCAACAAGACTGGTGTCCTCGCACCCTCGGACATGGAGATCTGCGGTCCTCTCCTCAAGGCTCTCAAGACCGACTACGGCATTGAGATGATCGAGAAGACCATCTAAGCTGGCCATGGCTTCGTATAATGTTACCTAGAAAAATATCTACGGCATTGGAAATAAAAGTACAATTATGAAGTCAACTTTAACTTGATACTCCGTAAAAATTTTTAATATCCAAGGATTTATGATTTCTTCATGTTATGCTTCAACAACTTCTTATCGTAATCGTATCGTAACCATATCCGTAACCAGCAGGACTGAGAAAAAGAAATTCATGGAGAAGGAAAAGATCAAAGCATATTATGAAAATGTACTGCTTTCTCAAGTCCAATTGTTGAGAACAATGCAAAATGTTTTAGTTTAGTTTATAGGACGAGTTTTTGACGCAGACGGTATGATGGGCTATGGGTTTGTGGACTGATTTCACAAAGCTTCCGCGTGCTTATGGAGACGTTCAGAGAATAGTGCCAAACCTATACCGAGAAGAGCGAAGACAGACATCAGCAAGTGATTCCAAGGGCGTGAAGATGATCTGGTAAGGGGTATGTGAGGAAGCAATGGCTACCAAACAAAGGGGAAACAACATACCCAAAAGTCTGCTTGATGCTGCGCACATAGTAAACCTCCCAATTCTGCTTGGTGACATCTTCCTGACCAACAGGGACACCGGTCCAGGTGACGCGCATCTGAGTAACACCATCCATATCGTTCTGGTCGAAGTTGATCGCTAGAGTACTGAAGTGACCCTCGGGCCACTGAGCCAGACGCCACTTCTGCTCGATCAGCTTGTGGGGCTCCAGCTTCGAGTACTCGCCAACGACGTTTCCATCGAAGATGGAGAACTTTGCGCCAACGTTGCTGCCCTCGAACTGGCGAGGGGGAGCGCGGGTGAATGCGGTGATGCGCTGCGGGTCTGTAAAAGTGCTGTACAAATCCTCGGCAGTGGTGCGGAACTCGTCCGACGCAGTCACGGTGGCGGTGTTAACGGCGACCTTCTTGTTGGATGATGTGGTGGTGGTAGTGGTGGACGCCGGGGCTTCCTTCTTGACCTGGGGGTAGCTGGTAGCAGGCTTGAACCCGCTGGACGGGTTAACACCAGGTGCGTGCTGGAGGTCCTTTCCGTGCTCATGGATCAGGGTTGGACACAACTGGACCAGAGATTGTCTGAGCTGAGGGGTGATCTTGGAACGGACAAGGTCCTTTACGGGTTGTTTCGAGGGAGACTCGGAATGGACGTCGATCTCAAACTAATCCCCGACCGTCCGTCAGTCTTGGGCACGGAAGGCTTTAATCTAAGGGGCTAAGAGGGAACATACGACATACTCATCCTCCTCCGTGTCGTGGGCGACCTCAGGAACAGAGATGGTACCACTAACCAGTTCCTCGTCCTTGGTCTTACCTGTCGACGGGTCTTAGCCGTGTGTCTCTAGGATGAATGAGGCACAGACTACAAACCTTCATACTCAAGCTGTACCTTAACGTCGAACAATGTGATGACCTTGCCCTTTCTCTGGCTGACATCCACATCGCCGTCCATAGTCAGTACTTTGGAGACATTTGCAGCGACGCCATTCTCCTCGGCGGCAATGCCAACGAGGTTGTTTTCAAGATACTGTCTGGCCCAGGATGAAGCATCCTTGTTCACCCAGTGCCAGTTGTTGGGGTTGTGGAGGACCATGATGAACGGATAGTATTCGGGTAACGAATTTTTATTCTAACTCGCTAAAGGTCTGCTATACGGCAGTGTTCTCAATATGAGCAACAGGAAGGTTCCGTCGAAAACTGTAGGTTCTATTCAATCATTGCGAGTTAGCAAGCAATCTCGACAAGGATGTGAAGCAATTGGTGCAAAAGTAGCATGAAATTCAGGATCGCGGGTAGCGTTCCCGGACTGAAAGCTAATCAACAGCGACAGCTCTAAAAGACCGTCTGTGTCTGACTGGTGCCAGCTATGGAAAACTCATCATTCGAGGGGCAAAACGCGGAGCAATTAAATGCCACCGCCAACAGGGGAGAAGAGAGCAACTTACAGTCACAATTCGGGCCCTGGCAATGGACGCTGTGAAAGATGTAGATCAATCAATGTTGCTGTAGAGAGGAAGAAGCAGAATCAGAGATTTACCGGGTTGGAGGGGGAAGTTTGCTTAATAAACCCGCCTGCTGTTCTGCGCGGAGGAAAGAAGAAGAGAAAAGAAGAGTTTTTTTATGTCGAAAGGAAGCCTCTAGAAGCCGCACTACACGTGATGCGCCAACCATAACTAGACTAGCGCATATTTCCTTATCTGGTAAGCGATATCAGGGCTATTCTTATATAGTGTAGAACATTCACAACATTTATACTATAGACCTTCTCAATTATCTCGTGGTGAATTACCTTCACATACTACAACCTTTTCAAGGATGGAGAAACTGGCGGCGCTACGAGGTAGATAGCTACAATGGTTATGGTATTGGGAACGACCCCCAAAACTAGAAAAAAGCCAGCATTGAAAATACGTACTAACACACTGGGCATCCCTGGGCACCCGGTATATAACCTCCAGGGTTACTCAGTGGATTTAGTGAGCCCATTGAAAGATAACTTGATGAAAACAGGGAACTATACGGCAGCACGAGCCCTGTGCCTCAAGGAAGACACCTCGACAGGCAACACAATGGCACGAGAGACGTTGCGAACACAATGTAATTCGATAAGCTCTGTCATTTAGCCGCCCAGTAAAGCATTTGCATAGCTACCTGTCAGCTCGCTTCAGAAGATCAACTAACTAATGCTATTGCCACTTTTGCGACTTATGCATTAATCGAATGTAAGAAGATGCCCTGTTGCGACGACAGATTCAGGGGTGGCCGAACTGGTAGCATGGGTAAAGGGGACGTTGGATAAAGGGGATTTACAGTAAAAATAGCCAAGTCCCTAACATCCGCGTGATGACATGGCAGGACTCGGATGAGGCTTTCATCTTGTTCCTTGCGTGCCCTGCGGCATATACCGGACGGAAAGGAATAAGGAAGGATGCATTCATTGATTTGTATTTGTATGGGCGCTGACATGGAGGATATTTGGGGACTGGCTACCGGAAAGACGCACATACAGAAGCAGTCCTCTTTGATATCAACATCTCAAAACGTCATCCGCTGCTCATGCATCTAATGAGACTTGAACTTACACCAATTCAATACCGCAGCCATGGATTACCAAAATAAGTCCATTGCCACCTTGACATACTCGCTTTATAAAAGCCCTAGAATTTGGATAGCATTATGGCCCGCAATATGACGAGGTACATTGACGTCTTCTTTGAAGATGCCGCCGAATGGCTAATCGGTGCTTTCGCTCTACATTGCAGAATATCTTCGTTGGCTTTTGACATTGATGAGGTCGTGAATGGAAAAGCCGCGTTTTTATGGTTATAGTGCTGCTTGCTGCCAGCAGCAAGTGAAATAGGAAATGAAAAATTCTATGTATGAACAATACTGGCTTCATCTGCATCGATATCTCAATTTATATAGCGCCGAATCGAAGGGCAGAATGAACATAGACAAGTTAATAAGACAAATCCTCATATAAATAAGCGAAGGTATATAACACTTAACGAACGAATGGGTATCATCAAAAGGGATGTACATATCCAGCATCAAAAAATAACCATCATCATCAAATCAAATCTCAAAGAATAGAAAAATGGTAACATATCATCAAATCACGTCTGCTCCAGCACCTCCATCTCCTCCCACCCATTCTCCGCCTCAAGCTGCATCCTAACCCTATCCCTCAATTCCTGAATCTGGCTACCCATCGCCTCCGTCCACTGAATCTCCACCGTAGACACTTTATCCTTCAGATCCGCCGTGAGCGCCCGTTCCTCACTAGCCCGCGTATCCATAATCTCACGCTGTACCTCATCACTCGGCTCGCCCCGTCGCGTACGCTCAGCTTCCATGAGTTGGCAGTTTGCGCGCATCACGGCAGATTTGACCTCGTGAAGCAGACAGAGGAGGTTAGTTTGGGATTCGATGTACTGGTAACTCGATTTCTCTGCGTGCGAAAGTAAAGAGTAAAGGTATTGTAGCGGGTGGCGGTGGTAGCTTGGGTTTTCCTCGTATTCGTTTGCGGGGATTTGGACTTCGAAGTCGGTGAGATCTGGCGGGATTTGGTCGATTAGGGTGAGGAGGGATGGCGCGATATCCCAAAAGGCGGAGAGTTGGACTTCGACGCCACGAACGACATTTGACTCGATTATGTCGAGGAATGATTCGAGGCGGGAGAGTGTGTTGGATTCGTATTGGGCGCGGCGATCTAGTGCATCCTGATCGAAGAAGGCGTTCGTTTCGCGGACCTTTTCGTCGACTGCTTTTTGGCGGTAGGGGAGGATCACGACGGTTCTGTATTTCTCGTTGTGGGCACGGACTAGGTCGTACATTTCACGGTGCAGGACTTCTCGAGTTTCGAATAGCCATTTCAGTTGCGTGAGCTTTTCCAGCAGTTCGGGTTTCTCGTCACCCTCTTCCTGAGCCTGATCCGGAGTCCCATGACGCGCATCATCGAATAGTTTGCTGCTCAGCTCATCAATGCAGCTAGTTGCCCGTGAAATCCGATCCGTGAGTATGTCATGAGTTGGTTCCAACACAGAAGATTGGTACAGATCCAAAACCCGTTTCGCCAGTGCTCGATCGAGTTTATTCTCTTCCAGGACTAGTGCAGCTTCTGCCTCAGCGGCTTCGGAGAAGGTAATACTACCATGCTGAATCTGAGTCTGTGTGTTGGCTTTGAACATGCGCCGGCATTCGCGGGTTCTTTCCTTATGGTCCTGAAATAAGCGATCCACTTCACCATCATGTCGTTGTCTCATGGCTTTGATCTCAGAGAGATCGCTGATTGATCGGACCAATGTCCGGTACTCAACCAAATCAGGATGGTTGTTATTGACAGCAGGATAGTGGCGCGGGTACGGCGGAGGGAGGGTAATCAGCCGTGATACGTCCATTTTAGGTGGTTCGACATAACTACTGCTGGGCATATATGGATCTGGTGGCGGTGCCGGCTCCTCATGCCAGCCAACTTTCTCCGGTGGATATTCATTTGGACCGTATGCGGCATATTGGCCCATGGAAGAATCCAGAGAGTAGCCTGGCGCTTCAGCTTCGGAGGAAGGTTGATGGTGGTTCTCTTGCAAGGACCCCAGCGATAACCCCATGTATTTTGACTCTTGCTTCGAACGGTGAACCTTGCGTCCATCTCCCTCGCTGCTCGAGCCGGTTTTGGACTCCCACCAGCGGCTGGGTGCACGACCCCGTGAGCTCATCTCATCGTTGCTTATACTGAGACTTGCAATAGGGGACAGTGATGGTTTGTAGCTATTTCCCCAAGAAGGCTCAAGGCGGCTGACATGTGACATATCGAGCTTTGGCCCTATGGATGGTCGCCTCCTTGGAACAACTGCTGACGCTGCGTTGATGGCTTCAGGGCCTGGCGGTGGTTGAATTGGTGGTGTTTCAAACAGTTTTCGACGCACTTCCTCGTGGTCGAATGACCCCGAGTTCCAGGCCTGAGAATACCGTTGACGCCTCATACGCGACTCAGAGACAATGAAATCCACGAAGAGTTTTAGAGCTTCAATTTCGTCTGCAGCGCTAGCTTCTTTCTCAATGAAATCCTTATGTCGCTGCACAGCGTCCTGGAAAAACCCATCCGTGTCTCGCTTGGTGGAATTCGGTGCTGATTCCTTCGATACGGACGAGCGATGCTGCAATATTGGAGACTCCGAAGATACAGAACTGTTGGATAAATGGCGCACATGAGATATCGGGCGCTCTTCCCTAGACGAGGGACGGGATGGCATCTTCCCCTCTCGCGCGGATTGCAGAGGCGGTGTCGGGAGTGCCTTTGGAGGCAAAGGCTGCGGCATCGTTTTAGGATATGGGGATGGATGATCCCCGTCTGGCGAGAAGGGAGGTGTTTGCGTATATCCACGCGTCGGTGCAGCTGGACTAGGCTCAGCTTTAGGAGTAGAGAAAGAAGATCGGCTGGAGAAAAGACCGATGGAAGAAGCTCTCGAACGTGAAGTTGACTGCGGCGTGTCCGATCCAAAGCTGTGAGCACTATGCGGTGTATACTTTGCGGATGATGGAGCACGAGAGTCGCGGCGGTCGCCATTCGGATTAGCAAGAACGAGGTTTGAGGGTTTTACTTGATCCACACCGTCACCCCATGCGCTATCAGGAGGTAGGTCATAAGAATCTTCGAAAACCTGGCTTTGGCGATTTCTGCGTTCGATTCTCCTCTCTCGAATACCCTTGGCGCTCGGGTCTCGAAGAGCAGGACTGCGGAGAAGATTACCACGGCTTGTTGAAGGATGGACAGGATTGTCTGATTTGGGTGCCGTATAAGACGGCGGGGATGTGCCATTGTTTTCAGTCGTTACCAAGTCTTTGCCCTTATCGTGCTGAGATTCGTCGTCCACCCAGCCAGAAGGCGTAGGTGGTATGCTACCCAAACCAGTTCCTAGTGATGGAGGCGCCCGCACCCTTGTCTTGACGGGAACATTCATGACATTCCTTGAAGATGACGCTTCTGGTGAGCCACACACACTACGTGACCTCGAAGTTGGTGGAGGTCCCGGCGGAGGTGGTGGCAGGGGCATTCCTGGCTCCCAGGCCCGTGGTGGTGACATGCTTGGTGATTGACTGCCAACCCTTGATGAACTGGCACTCCCCACAACTGGGCCTGCGGAGACGGCCCTTCTGGAAGTTGGCGGGCGTGAAGCAATAGGGTCCAACTGTCCAGCCGCTGCATGCCCATGGCCCGCAGTTGTTGGGAATTGCAGATCCTCCTGCGAGATCATGATTGATGGCCCGGAGCTCATGCCATGGTAAACATCGTGATGATTCTGAGAAGACGCCCTTGGAGGCGGGCCTCCTTGCGGCAATGGTGGAGGTGGAGGAAGTGATATCTGCGAACTGGGGCTCGCATCACCTGTGTGAACCATTGATAGTGGGCGAGGATGAGAGGAGACGGTGCGCTGTCGATGGCTCACCATAGATTCAGCATTCATATTGCTTGACCCGGGGTATGGGGGAGCCGCATTTGAGGGTGCCTCCCTAACCGAATTGTGTTGGACGGCATCCCACGATGGTTGGTGTTGATTTTGATGGCTTGGGGGTGAGTACGGCGGGGGCGGAGGCGATAGAGAAACGTCTGCGCACAACACATCATGTCAGAAAGTTTCCTTCTCATGAAGTAATAAGAAAAGAAAAAGAATAGTTCAGACCTGGGTCATTTTGCGGCGGACGATGCACACTTCGACGCAAGCTATTGGAACTGCTAGGCTGCGAATAGGTAGACTGTCCGGAGTTTGCTGGCGAGCTGCTACTAACCGGTCCCCAATCGCGAGGATTGTAGGGAACATTATAATGCCTGGACGTCATGGGCGATGGTGCAACAGCAGCACTGCTGGGAGAAGACACGCACGGGGACTGACTCTGGGTGAAAGGACTGGAAAGCGAAGTGGTCGACAAAGGAGTCGAGGCGTAGCCCGAACCCAAAGCAACACCCAACCCCTGGAACTGATGACCACTCAATGCTGTCGTAAGAGGAGGAGGCTGCACCGCATGTTCGCGGCGACTCGGAGATGGCTGATTGCTGACAGTGCCGGTGGGAGTGGACGACCAGCCGCTGCGAGAATGGTGAGCCTCTCCAACGTTGCTGCTTGACGAAAACCAGCTGCACAGACAGGGCCAGTCAGTATCTCCGAGAGTTGTAAATCGAACCGACAGGCAGGGCTGGATGACAGATGCGCGGGGGAGGGGGCTGCGCACCTATTCATACTGGCGGCAATATCATGAGGGGACCAGGCATGGCTTCCTCAAAGCCGCGCGCAGGAAATTGCGAGAGGCAGACTGAGTAGCCAACACTCCCTGGGAATTTTTCCAACAGACGCGACAAAGGATGAATGGACAGGGAAGCGCGAAAGAGCCAGAAATTCAGTTGTTTCTATTCTTTGCAACTGCAGGAGTGACCCATCGGCCGGTAAACGGATATAACTCGTAGGATTCACCGACCAGGAATGCGATAAAAATAAACCACCAGAAAAGAAAAGGAAGAATAGCACACGGGAAGGAAAGAAAAGCAACAAACCCCGACCGGCCCAGAGAGACTAATTGGCTTCTGCACATGCAGCCAACGCCGCTCGTCACACCCGGCGTGGGAGTAGGCGCTTAATCCTCGCCCTCTCACAGGTCAGCCCCAAGCGCCATCACATCTATCCCGGTCCAACGCTCCCAGTCATCAATTGTGAATGGCTAGAACACACGGCCAAAAAACAATACAGGAGTTTCTTGGTACCGGTAAAGATTGGCGTAGATCGGTCATTCAGCCCAAACGATTAAGGATTGGCAGATAGGGCTATTTAAACACGGTCCCTCACAGGACAATGTCGGCCTACACCGCGTGGAACGGACAGGAAAGTCATGTACTAAGTCACCAAGATGCTATTTTTGGTTCTATCTAAACTTGAGACAACTCCATACTAGTACTGACATATCTTGCGATACTTTGATTCGACAGCGGCCCACCGGCCGCTCCGGTGCCGTTCATGGATGCAATGCACGACTCGCGGAGTCATGGACTAACCTCGGAATCTGTTCTTAAGTCGACGTTAGCACTTATCCCACTGACATGTGATAACTGATCGAGTGCAGAGTAGAATAGGAATTGTCAGATAAATGCCCTGTCACAGGCAGTGGTCATCAATGAAAATGATTATGTTGACCGTCGTGATTAAATTAAAGTAAATCATCATTGAAATGGGGGGAGTGCAAATGGGAGACGGGAATGTCACTCACAATTGAGATGGCAGACAGCAAAAACGCTGCCTACGGTTAGTTCATCCTATGAGAATCAAATCTCTGCGAACAGAGTCAGCATCGAGACTTGTCGAGTATAGCAGTGGAAACAAGATATTTCGATTGGTCAGGTATGACGGTGTCGTCCTGGTCAACTGACGTCGACTTGGACATATGCTTGTCTTTGTTGTAATGTCGATTCATCATGTAATACAGTGCAAGAAAAGGAACTCGACAGGTACATACACTTGTATGCAGGCTGCAGAGACATTTCATGTTGTTAAGGGAAGTCTACATCACTGCAAGCAAGTTAGCAACTGACAACTAGTCGCAAGGCAATGCAGAAATCGAATAGACGGATGTCAGAGAAGCATGAATGGTTAAAAAAAGGATGTTGTCTGCATCGATAACTCGAATAAGACTCGTCATCTAGGGAATCATCACGGTAGGTTGGGCATGGAAGAAATGTGGGAAGAATTACCTTTCGGACAGCTTCTACCAATGATTGTCATTCATCAATCAGGACAACTACTATTCGAGAGTCAGGATCATGTCAAAACATAACACTCAGTGTCATAGAGATTATCGAAATATTCTCAGTGGGCGAGGTTTTCTAGGCCTGCCGCAAATAGGCATATCCATCACGACCGGTCGCCTGTCAGGACGCCGTCGGAGCCCAGTGCCGTTTCATCTTTGGAAGATTCGGAGGTGCCAAGGGTAGTCGAGGCGCTTACCATTGACTGTTGGGAGCGATTGAGCATGGACGAGTTTTGTATTCCTATAAAGTCTTGCACAAAGTTAGCAAATGCATAGGCTAGGCATTGTGAGATAAAATAGAAGAATTCAAGGTTTGTCAGACAACAGCCAATTTGTATCGTCGGTGACCCGAAGGTCTCGGTCGGTAATTTCCAGCGTATTTAAATACGAAGGTCATCATTCAAAAATATTGCAAAAACATAAAGAAAAAGTGAGACCTACCAAAATAGCAAGTGCTGTGCTTTCTGTTCGCTCATGCGAAACACGACCTGTTAATCTTAACAGGAACGTTAGCTTCAAGCCCAAATCCCAGAAGTGATCAAATGCAATGCGAATGATGATCAATCAGACTGACGTGCAAATAACAGAGTTTTCACGCCCCGAAAGGTCAAAGACTCTAGTTTGTTTGGTTATGGGTGTCATCATGCTGGGTGAGGGGTTAATTACGAAGGAACTTACCAATACTGTGTTAGTATCAACAAAGCAGAGCGATTGAGCAAGATTTTGTTGAAAGAACAGCATAATGTCCTTGTTGATCCTCGAAATCGGAGGATTTTTCTCTGTTGTGGGAAGTGAAAGTTCAGAAGAAAAATTCTCTGCACGATCTTTTTCAAGCTCTCTCCACCGGGCGGATTTAGTTTTTACCGATAATCTAGCTTGAAGTAGTTTAGCCTAGTTAGAGCCTCAACATTAACCGAGAATGGTAAAGCATTATATAAGCAATATGGCATTTGCTTTTTATATCCTGGGAAAGGTCAGCTGACCGGCGAAAAAAGGACAATTGTCGATCAAGCAGGACAATCATTTTCCCGCCTGCGCGTGACCAACCTGACTAAAGCCGATTTCTGGCGAGACCCCAATAGTTCCAGGTGGACGGCTTTGAGAGAAAAAATGTGCATGTCTGCTGACCCTTTGCAGCCCACTGTCTAATGAAAGGGATGTGTTTTCGTTATGGGGCACAGAATAGGGGCGGTATACAGTACCGTTCGTGCTCAATAGGAATGCTCTTGTAAACAATTGAATTGATACCTTCCAAGTGCCATCTACAAGTGATCACAAGATAGCGGGGGTTGCCGGGAAATTCAAGAGAACTAACCGGCGACTTTCCTGGTTAGGCTTAGGGCGGGGATATGGAACGGGTAGTGACGAAAAGCCGGTAGGTTACAGTAGAGACCGCCTGTAAGGATACAGCATGGATACATACAGTACGGCCATTGCGTCACCGGTTTGCTCCGGTCTGACGTTTCCCACGGGCATCAGGATATACTGGCCCAATACTATGATGAGGATGGGCGTCAATTATTGGGGAATGTCGATATTTCGAGAAGAAAAGAAGTCTCCATTGACGATTGACAGTGCTGGTGCTTGTTAAGCGTGTCTTCCTGCCTTGGCCCGGTTGCCACGAGTTCTGATATCATCCCTGAGTGCAGTACTCCGGAGTACTAGCTCCTAGTTGTCCTCACATACCTCTGGTACGGATACTTAACCAGGAATCGTGGTCGTCCTTCCCTCCTTCTCCTCCCTTCATCTTCTTCCGAAATCCGTCAAACCGAGGTATTCACTTTCATATATAACCCTCCGACTTCTCCCAGCTCCTTCTTCATTTCACCTACTTCTCAACTATACTCACGTCTTCTCCCATTTGTCCTTACTCCATCTCTCTTATCACCCACAATGGCGAACAACGGCGACGCTCCTCCTGTCGGCCAGGAGAACATCAACACCGACATCGTCACCCTCACCAGATTCTTTACTGAACAACAAGTCAAGGCCCCAGAGGCCACTGGTGACTTCACGTACGTATCTTCTCTTCCCAATTTGAATTGGGCCACGACAAAGATCTAACCCGATTGTTCTTCTACAGTCTCCTCTGCCACGCCCTTCAGTTCGCCTTCAAGTCCATTGCCTACTACATCCGTCGTGCCTCTTTGATCAACCTCACTGGACTGGCTGGGTCCTCGAACACCACCGGTGATGACCAGAAGAAGCTGGATGTGATTGGAAATGATATCTTCGTCTCTGCAATGAGGAGCTCTGGCAAGTGCCGCATTCTCATCTCGGAGGAAGAGGAGCAAGAGATCATTTTCGACGAACACCCCAACGCCCGCTACGCCGTTGTCTGTGACCCCATCGACGGTTCTTCCAACCTTGACGCTGGCGTTTCGGTTGGCACAATCTTCGGTATCTACAAGCTGCCAGACGAGGTCCTCGGTCCGAACAAGAAGGTTACCGCCAAGGAAATCCTTCGTCCTGGAACGGAGATGATCTCGGCTGGATTCACCATGTATGGTGCATCTGCTCAGCTGGTGATCACCATGCGTGACGGTGATGTCAATGGCTTCACTATGGAAAACTCTCTGGGAGAGTTTATCTTAACCCACCCCAGCATGAAGATGCCTCCCAAGAAGAGTATCTACTCGGTCAACGAAGGTAACAGCATGTATTGGGCTCCTTGGGTGAACGAATACTTCCACTCCCTCAAGTTCCCCGGAGAGGGCAAGAAGCCATACAGCGCTCGTTACATTGGTAGCATGGTCGCCGATGCATACCGTACCCTTCTCTACGGTGGCCTCTTCGCCTACCCCGCCGACTCCAAGAGTACTAAGGGCAAGCTCCGTATCTTATACGAGTGTGCCCCCATGGCTATGTTGTTCGAGAACGCAGGCGGTTTGGCCGTCAACTCCAAGGCAGAACGTCTTCTTGAAGCCGTGCCCGAGCACATCCACGACCGCAGCGGTGTCTACCTGGGCTCGAAAGACGAGGTCCAGAAGGTCATCGACATGTACAAGAAGCACCACGGTTAAAATAATTGCATACTAATAATCCTGTGTCCTGTTCAAAACGGTTTTCTCATTTCCTTTGCGCGTCTCGGTGTCTGGACTGTTCGGATGGAGTTCTGCGGTTTCACCAACGAAGTGAACGATTCTACCTGTATTAAATAGTACTACCAATACATGAACTACAGCCAATCGTTTCCAAGTATTCGTAAACCCTTATCTGGTAAGACCTGTTTAAACTCACTTGATAGACATCTATCGCAGTCAGTCTAATGCAATCTTCACGTGATATAAGTAGTAGATTTCCTAAGACCGCATAACTCGTGGTTATTCAACAATTACAGTCTCACCAATCGAGTTGTTTTTATCGCCGATACTCTACACTACGAGTGCGACATCAATGCTCTTGTGCGACGAACTAGGAGATATCGATACGATGCCGATCACGGCGATAGCTGGGCCCTGCATTGGGCAATACGTACTGGAAATATGGTAACTGCTCGGAAGGCGTTGGAGAAAGCTGGGCTGGACGTCGAGCTTCATGAAGATTGGGCCCCTGTGATTGTATCATGGGCTTTTGGAAATGATGTACGCATTGGGATATTTAGAGGGAGTTCGTGACAGTCCCGGAACAAAAGCGTGGTCATATTTGGACCCTAGCGTCGTCTCACTGCCGGGGACCTCTACTGCAATGTCTGTTGAAGCAGGGAGGCCCGGATGAACGGATCTATCACGGAGAGATGAACGAGGAATGTCTGACTGTGGGCATGCAAAGGGCAGCGAAATGGGGGAAGCTTGAAGAAGTGGTTCAGCTATTTGCCCAAAAAATTTTTCCGGGGATAGTTAATGCCAGGAATGGGGAACGCCTATCCTTGTTTGAAGCGCTACAGTCTGAGCACACATAGATAATCTGGCTCTTGCTCAGCGTTGGGGCAGAACAGAACGATGAGGATGATAGTCTGTTGACCCTCGTTCATGATCCAGAAGCTCTCTAGCTTCTTCTCAAGAACGGGGCTCGCCCTGATCCTGTTGCTCATGGTAATTGTGGAAAGTATTCACTGCGGTTTTTGCGTGATATGGCTGATGAAAAGGGTACAGCGATGACAGAATTGCTCATCAAACACATCAATGTCGAGGAAAAGACGTCCAATACCAACCAAGTTGACCGTGAGATACTTCTGGAGGCAGCCGCTGAAGCCGGGCTTATTGATATTGTGCGACAGATCCTTGAGAGAGGCATCCATGGAGATACGAGGCCTTAGGACTCACGAGCCTTCCAACAGGATAGGCCAGGAGCGGATACACCGCTGACTTTAGCAATAAAAAAAGGGACAGGAGAAAGTCGTTGCTCTTTTTGCTTGGATGTGGTGGCTGTCTATAGAATCGGACGTTGGCGACCCTCGCCAATCCATATGGCTACAAACCAAGGCAGTAAAGAGATGGTGGAGCTGCTACTGAACAGGGACCTTGGTCTGAGCCGCCGAAGATATTCTATAGCTTCCTACGCTTCTCCTCCACTGCCCCTAGGCACATGAGCCTTTTACGACCTCCGATATTTCAATTACTTCTTGACTGAGGATCACCGAATCAATGCAACGGCAGAGGATACCCCTCTGAACCTGTACCCCCGCTGCTTCGAAAAAGTCATCCGCTCGGGGAAGGTGAGATTGATTGAAATATTGCGCGCTAATGGTATATCGTTCGAATTCGACAAACAACTGTGACTGCTGGAGACAGCAGCGGACGGAGAAATGCACATGCTCAGGTATATCAAGGATCTGCCTCCAGATGATCAGAGCATCAAATACGCACTTGCAAGAGCGGCCAGCCGAGGCGGAACAGCAGTTGTACAATTTTTCCTCGATCAAGGCTGTGATCCCAATGCAAATACAACATGTCCTACCTCAACATAGCAGTAAGCGCAGACGAGACCGAAGCAGCCATCGCAATGCTCGATCTCCTTGCTGCGCTATGACGCCGGCATAAAGGAAGTCATCAGCTACCACGACTACTACAAGAATAAATTCTCCGACGGGAAAAGCCATCTTCCCAGCGAAGGCGAGCGTGAATCCAGAGTCGTCTGGTTCCTCGTTGGGCACGGTGTCGATCCGCGTCCAAACAGCAGTCCACGGGCCCGCGAAGTGTTGACGACGACAGCGCTTGTGGATTGCCTGCCGGCTCTTCAGTTTATGCTAGATGTCACTGCCGCTCGTGAGGAGTCCCCGTTCGATGACCTGGTGCGGGCTATTGACTTCATCAGACACCGAGTCTCCTCCACCGTGCTGGGCCTATGTAGTCGCGGAAGACCCTCAAGTCATCAAGTTTTTGAATCGTTACTCTTCGAGAGCGAGATATCCCATTCCCTCATAGGACTGCCAATCATTGTTGATCATTAACTTAAAATAATCGACGGTGTTCCCTCCTGTATTCTTGAAAATCACTATACACATTTATAGAAAGAGAATGACAGTAATAATCACCCATCGCCTTGCTTCCCACGGTCAGTCCAACGGCGGCTATCAGCTCAATGACACTTTTGAGCTAAAATAAATACACAAAACAGTGCCTTTCCAAGATAAAATGTATAGTCCCTATAATGTATAGTCAATGAGTTTTTATATGTCCCCAAGAATGGTTCCACTGAATGTATGGTTGAAAAGTTATTCCTACTAGAAGTGTGGATTGATATTATGACTTCCAGCCATTTTGCATATACTCTTGCTCTATGGATTTTCAGATGTTGTAGAAGGACTGTATCTAATGTCCTTGTTGTGGAGGAACTTGTGCCAGAACTCCACCAGCCCTTTCTCCGGAACTGCATTGATAAAGTCAAACTCGTCTGTTGCTATCCGACAACCATATAACCCATGGCCTGTTTCCAACCTCAATCAGCAGAGGAACTATCTCGTCCCGGTGTTCCAGATACCCTTGTCAGGACTTATTAGCCCGCGATGCCATGCAGGTTGTGATCATGCGCGACACTCTCTTTTGTTGTGGTGTTTTAAGTTCCATTTTGGTAGTGAAAATGCTGAATCACTCTTTTGATAACTGAAATCTAGCTACCCATGTTCTAAATCGTGCGACGAAGAATTATATCTATGGGAGAAGATAGAAACTTATTCTCTTGGATCTTCTTGTCTGCTAAATCGGTATCCGATAGTTTGAGTCATTTTGTTGGTGGTGGTGAGGTTAAGAATTATTCGTTTGGCTGTGGTGTAGTGTGGTGTGATGGTTAGGGTTTACTGGGTTTGTTTTGCTTGTGATTTGAATAAACTATAGTGACTACGTTATAAAATCAAATTTTGAGAGAGAAATCAATTCCAATCCACCTATGAAAAGAAAAGTACAAAGAGTGTCCAAAAACAAATACAAGGAGAGCTCAGTCAACCGGCTCCTCCTCAAGCAAAGTCTTGAAGCTAAACGGCACAAACGGAATGCCCTCACCATGGAAATGCTTACTCATAGCCTCAACCCAGTGCAAACGCAATGAGTGCAACATCGCACTGGTTCCCTCCATCACACACAGAATGGCAATCGTCAGCGTAAACCACATAAAGAACGTAACCACGATCATAATTATTCTTATCGTGGGGTCTTCCTGCTCGAACGCGCCGCCGATGGTCATGTCCCACAGGACGATAGAGAGTTGTTGATGTGCCAGGGACAAGGCCCAGAGACGTAGGTAGGAGGCAGTGTGGGAGATACAGTTGAGACAGAATTCGATGGTGTGGATAACTTGGTGGATCATAACTTCGGAGAAATCGAATTCTTCGTGCTCTTCGTCGTCAGCGTCGAGGTCCTGCGCGATCATGGCGGTGCCTTCGTTGGTACCGTCACCTTCGCTAGCCATGCTGTCGCGACCGTTGTCGTCTTCTAGCGCGCTGACACGTGCGGGTTCGCCGAGACCGCGGTAGCCCTGGGCACGCGCGCGTTCGTTCTCACGGCGGAGGTAGAAGGGCTTGAAGAAGAGCATGAGCGGCACTTGGACGAGAGCAAGCAGTAGCAGGGTAACTTGTACGCCGGACTGGCCGGGGTACAGCGGCTCCTCGACCGTGCCGGGAGACAGGAACATGAAGATTAGCATGTTCAGCAAACCAGGGGGCGACTGCCCCTTAGCCGCCCAGTCAACAGACCACTTGTAAACAATAGTCAAGACAAGGTACCCGAAAATTGACTGGAAGAAGATGAATCCCGGAATGAAGTTACCAATAATATCGACCTTGGACTTGAAATGGCGAGCGTTGACGTATTGCAAGAAAAGAGCGTAGGTCATATGCGCCCAACCAAGAACAATACTCATTTTCATCTTCATACTGTTGGAAAACAGCAACGAGTTCTCAGCCTCGTGCCAGTTCCAGTCCAATCCAATCGGGAACCGGTATCCATCCTTCAGGGTTGCCTCAACAGCCTGACCCCGCTGGATGTCGTCCGGCCACTGCCACTGACTGGGGAAGAAGGTGAACGCCTTGGAGAAAATATCGTTATAAAGGAAACCAGTGTACATCGAGAACAGACCCATCATCAACATGATGTAACGACCATAGAACGCCATGTAGGACAGTTCATCGAGCTTGGTCTTCAGCAACTTCTGCTCCCACAGAATCATGGCAGCTGCAGCAAGCGTCATCAAGAGACCGTGACCCAAGTCACCAAACATGACAGCAAACATGAACGGGAAGGTAACCACAGTGTACAACGCGGGGTTGACTTCAGAGTACTTGGGAATACCATACGCGTTGACAATTGTCTGGAAACCCTCGGTAAACTTGTTCGTCCGCATGTACGTCGGAGGAGTCTTGTTCGTCCGGATTTGGTTGATAATCGTCGGCACAGTAAGACCAGCACGATCATTGACATCCTGCAAAGTCGCCTTGATCAATCCCAGCGAGTTGGTAGGACACCACGCCTCAGCAATAAGCGTCTTCCTCGCCTGGTCGTAAGAAAACCGATTCAGCGTGTCGTACACAGCCTTCTCCTTCTTGACGATAATCATCCAAGCAGCCAGTGAGCGAGCAATCTGCCTAAGCTCCGCATCAAGCGTATTCTTCGTGTTCCGCAGCACATTTCCAACATCCCCCAACCGCGTGTTCACCTCATGAATCTGATCCCTTCGCAACTCACTATTCTCATCAACCCCATACAACGAAGCACCCAACGACTCGGAAATCTTCCGGATCTTCGTAATAATATGCTTGCCATGCGCAAAGATCACAAACACATTCTTCCTCGTCTCCTCATTCGTAGTTGGATCAACAACCGGTTCCGGAATCTCCGACTGATTCATATAAAGGTTACCACGCAGCGTCCGCCACAGAATCCTCTCAAACGCCCCAATCCGATCCCGCGGAATCACACCCGCTACAAACCCAATATTCATCTCCAAAAAGCTCTGCTGCTGCTGCTGCTGCTCTGCATCGCCATTAACACCGCGCTGGGGCTGCTGCTCCACATCCCGCAGCAATGGCGCCTCATCATTATCAAACGACTGTCGAATATCCTCCGTATGGGTGTGGGCGCGGTCAAAGAATCCACCAGTCTCCCGGAGAACCCAGCGCCATTCGGACAATTCGACCTCGCGCTTCTTCAACGTTTCGTAACTGTCGTTCAGAGAGGCAATTCGCTGCTCGAGGCTTTCGCTTCGTTCTGCAAGTTCATCGATCTCGGAGGCTAGAGGAGCGGCTAGGGTGTCGGAGAATTCGTTGGACGAGCGCATCGTGATATCGGCCTTTTCCATCTGGGTGTGGAAGTAACCTACCCCAATCAAATTAGCAAATCTTCAAACCAACTCCTAAAAAACCACATACGCAATTGCCTCTCAACATTATCTAACCGCCGAATCTCCTTCGTAAACGTGCGCTGGAAGGCATTGGTCTCGGGGTTCAGCTAGTCCCGTTAGCCCAGACCTCACATCAACAAATATAAAAGATCGATCGTACATCACGAAATTGCACCTGACCAAGCTCACCAAGAGCACTAACAACCTCTCTCCCAATCTCATTCGCGATATAGAGCTGTGTCAAGCTCATATCCGCCGAGCGGAAGAAGGTGTCCCTGGGAGCCATGGTGACGTTTGTTTCCACCTCCACCAGTGTCTACCAGGACAGGGCGGGTTAAACGATAGCGCGATAGAATGAGAATATCGATGGACGGTATGAATATGCGTATATCGGTCGTTGGATGAGTTTGCAGCAACTCCCTGAACTTCGAATGTCGCTGAGGCCGGCGGTTGGTCGGATGGAACGCCGCGTGGCCGTCTGCGATGGCACGTGATGTCACGTGGGGTCCAGCCACACTTTCTATGAGACTACGATTTACAAACCCGAAACCAATCAAATATAGTAATGTTATGTTTATATCTGATTTACCAAAAATAATCCCAGTGCAGCATAACGTATTACAAAAAACCTCGCCATAGACAGACCACCATGCGATTGAATCCACCAAACCAGTCCACATGCTCAACCAATAGAACATTATACACTAACAATGTGTCCCAAACATAAACTTGGGATGAATGCAAAAGAGCAAAACCAAATACACTCGCATGAATAGTCCAATATGTTAGCAGACTAGGCAAAGTAGCTCTTCCAGAGGACTCCGGAGAGGTCTTCCAGTTGATCCGGTGTGAATGCCTAGGTATGGTTAGCACTTGTTCAATCTAGATGGGTTTGCTTGAGGGGAGGGGAATTACCTTCGCATCAATATGCCACGTATCTTGTCTCGTCTTCTTGAAATCACTGATGATACTCTTGACGCTCGATCCCACAATACCCGGGTCACTCGCCGCCCGAATGCTCAACGTAGTCAGAGCCTCGGGCATCCATTTCGGCGGCGGGCTGTTATACGGGAATGCCTGGATCAATGCACCCAATCCCAGGACCGCACCATGGCGGGCAATCACGAGCTTGGTATGTTCAGGTGTAGGCGTGCCCGCCCCCGAGGAGATAGCAGAGGTGACTGGGCCGGAGCGGCGACGCTTGGGAACAGGGTTGTCGACCAGGATCTTACTGAAGCGCTCCAGAAGACGAGAGACCATGATATCCCGGAGGGAGACCGGCGAGCAGCGAACCATGCCGGAGAGGGTGGCTGATGCGCCAACACGGACTTCGTGCTGGGAGTCTTGAAGCATTTCGGCGATGCATCCGAAGAGTCGGTCGCGGTCGTCAGAGGAGACGAGGAAGAGGCGGCGGAAATAGATAATCTGGATGTTGATCATGACGCGCAGACGCTGGTGCCATGACGGTGAGGTGCGTCCGATTTGGATGAGCGAACTGATGAAGCCGGAGTTCTTCTCGGCAGGATAAGGGATGTTGGGCAGATGGCGGAAGACATGGTACGCCAGGGACTGAAGCTCGGGGTCTTCCTTGACGTCCATCATATGCAGAAGCTGTCCTGTAAAGACATCGGGGAAGAAGGGGACGAGCTGTGTGCATTCATGAGACGAAAGGGTCGAGTCCAGCCAAAGAAGTACAGTCTTGCAACCAGATGTGTAGGATGACGGCGTCTGCTGTCCAGGCGTTCTCTGGTGCCGCCACTGCTCAATCTGGCTGAATATACCGCGCAGCACCTTGTTGAAGCCTTCATCAGGCAGGTACGGGAACGTGCCAACAGACGACTCCTTCTCCTGCGATTCAAGAAGACGCTTAACGTTAGGATACGACTCGTGGTACCTAGTACGGTACACGGTTGCTAGCGTCTGTCCCATCGCCTCGCGAACTCCCTTGTACGGGTGATCAAGATGAGCAAGGAAGTCCTCCACAATCGGCTTTTCCAGCTGGAAGTGCCATCCCGCATCAATGATGCACTGGTGCAGCATATTGATCTTAGAACTCTCCTTGAACGCAGCATTCGTCGACAAATCCAATCGGAAACTAGCGAGCCAGTCGACCAACGGCCACGCCCTGCGAGGATCCCGGCATTGCAGAATCATATGCAGGAACGTCGTCCAGTACCCAGAGTTTTCGGGTGTCAAGCCATCAGTGAAGATCTTCCGCACGATAGGGAATGCATATTCCCACACCTGCGTGCGCTTTTCGACGCCACCATCTGTGACGGAGCTAATCAACGCACCAAGGATCTCCGAAGTAGCACGGTGCTGGTGCTTATCGCTACCATCCTCAAACACAGCCTCGATCTCCTCCTTGATATCCTCAAATGTAGCAGCGGTAAGACCATCACGGATCATCAATTCAAAAGCATACAGCAGCATCATGGCACAAGGCATCCGGAACTTATCTGCCGAAGGATCTCGCGGCTCCTGCTTCAAGTACATAAAGAACTTCGAGAACCAGGCACGATCGAAAAGTTTGCCCATGTACGACCGGACCTTCCACTCGGTCTCGTCGTACTCAATGTCGCGAGCAACATTCGACTTGTACGCAGGCATACTGTCCGACCACACGAGCCATCCGGGGAAATCGTGGTCGATATAGTATTCGGCTTCTGGCTTGGCGAAACTGGCCAGGTACTCCTCGGTCCAGTTCTTTTCGTCACGTTTGGTGGCGACCTGGATCTTGGAGGGGAAGTTCTGGTGACCGAAGATGTAGTTCTGGTAGTCGTGGCTGCAGATAGCACGGACATCGATCATGGTAAACAACGCAATGAGCGCTTGGGAGTACATACCACGCAGGCCGGGGTGATCATCGATCGAGCCTTGCGTGACCAGCTCCACGAAGTTATCACTGGCAATGTAGTCGAATCGAAGACCCATAGTAATGACGATAGTAGCCGCCCTGCTAGCAATCTTCCAGTGAGATACGCGTGCCAGGTTTACCAGCTCTTCCGACAAGTCGGCCTTCTTCTTCTCAATCGCCACACGCTTGCCGTTGATGTTCTTGCGCAATTTAGTGATCTCATCGCTGACATCTCCCTTTGGAGCAATTGCCTCGACAATATCCTGATTCAAGACAGCCATCCGCTCCATGGCGCGGCCGTAGTCCATGATCTGGAACAAAGCGCTCGAGCAGATTCTTTGCACGGATGGCTTGTCGACTGCGCTTGCGTCGATGAAGGTCCGAATCAGAGTAGGCGCAAACTTCCAATGCCGCCCAGCAGTCTTCGCAACACTGCTGAGTAGCAGGGAGAACAATGCACCCTTGATCCGTGCATGATCGTTCTCCTTGACACCCTTCTGCAGAGCTTTAATCAAAGGCGGGATAACAAGCATTCGAGAGCCGAAGACGGCCTTGAGAGCCGACTCGCCAGCACTTTGAGCATTGCGACGAGTCTCCGTGTACAAGGAGACACATGACTCCGCGATATCCAGAAGCAGAATTTCATCCAAACGCGATCGCGGTCTGGGTGCAGCGTTGTGCCGCAGACGTTGCAAGTGGTACACATATGATCTCCGTGCAAGCAACGGACGCGGGTAGTCCTTGCGGATACCACTCATCTTGTAAGGATAAATGTCCGCAGCCAAAAGACGGGTGACCCTATCCAAGACATGGGCAGACCTCTCAATACCAACGTCAACAAACCAAGAACGGTAAGCCGAGTATAGTGCTCCAAAACTGGGGACGTCATCCTCTTGCTTATCCGCCAGGAACCGGTGCACATCGTGCATGATCCAACCGGCGCGTTCCCGAAGATCATGGATTTTAGTGTACAAGGGATCATCCTCCTGCAACGAATAGCCGGTGGGATATGTGAAGGCTTCCCTGATAGTCGTGTCATCAGAGCTATCCAGAGCGGTGTCGGTGTCTTCATCGCCAGCGCCATTGGACAATGACGCATCTTGAACGTCTCCCATATCGACGTCACCGTCCGGCATCGCAGATCCATTCGCTGCACCTTGCTTCGTCGTTGATGCCGCCTTGGAGTCGAATAGCACCGAAATACCAGACAGGATAAGACGTAGCAGCACAAGATTTCGGGTGACTTCATCCGACCAGTCCTTTCCGGTGCCATCGCGCTTGATGCTGGATGTCTCGTTCGTCAACGCTGTAAGCTGCTTGAGAGCCGTCTCTGCTTGATTTTGGAAGAGCTCAACAGCAAACTCAATCTCTTCACGCTTCGGGATATGCCACTTGACAGTCATGTCGGTGGGGTCTTGTTTATAACTCCAGAGGCCAGGACTCACGCCTTGAGCAACCACGCTTGGTTCATAGAGACCGTAGTCAATGGTATATGTACCAGTGAGGTTGAGGAGAAGGTGATGGATAAAGTTCGAGATGTGGACGGTTGGGATACCGCGACACTTCTGCTGCATGTAAACGGCAATGTCGAACAATTCCTTTTTATGCGGCAGGACAGCATCTCCGACATGAACGATACACATGCTGAGCATGCTGATGTTCCAGACCAAGCCGCGGTCACGAGGGAGGACATCAGCTCCTGTCGTCCTGGTCGAGCCAGCGCCATTGTCGTCAATCTCGGTTCGAATGGATTGGGCCAATAGGGGAATGAAGCGCTTGAGGGCCTTCTGCGGATTAACTTTGCAAGCAGCATTACAGATGAAGGCCATTGCATCCCGCGCCTGATAAATGACGTGGTTCGCTGCAAAGTCAATAATCTTCGTCAGAGCAATGTCATAGTACTCAGGCTCCAGGGACGACAACAGCGGCATGAAGGTCGCCGGGAGGGTGTTCACGATGTTCTCTTCAGGAGAGCCATTTCGCACTCGGGACACATCGGGGAGGTTTTCCAAGAGTGTAAAGACACGACCCAAGAAGGATACGATGAAGTCCCCAAAACCGCAGGTAGACGAACGGAGAATCAATTCCTCCGTCTCGTCGTCCAATTCTGTGTCGTAGTTCAATTGGACCTCTACGCCTTGTTCTTCCATCCGCTCCATCTCCCCAGTAATCCACTGCATTGCCAACATGTTGCAGTTGACATCTTCCCTGCCTCGAGTTAGATCGGCCAGGGGGATGCTGTAACAAGCTGTCTGGATAAAGGTCAGGGCATGCAAAGACTTTTCAAGATCGTTCGCATCAACACCAGGCAACGCAAGGCCCAAGAGAGTTGTCATGTGGCAACGGTATCCCTTGGTGCGAGTGATGATCCGCGACAGAACCTGAAGGGCCCGAAGCGAGGATGCTGTACGATGCACCTCCACGAGGCCCTGTAGAGATGGATAAATCCGCTGTATGGCACCTGGCAAAATAAGATGCGGCTCCAAGTAGGCCAAACTCTGCAGCGTAGAGAGCGAGTAGCTCACTGCCGTGCTACTCTTGGAGTAGATACCCATGAAAATAACATCACGCAAAGCAAGCACGAAGCGACGCTTCAAGGGCTCATTCAGCCTACGCTCAGGTGGCATTTCCATCTCTCCACTCCGCTCCCGGTTCCAACGCATGACAAAGAAATCTGCGAGATAGTACACCAACTGGGACAGTGTCTTGGACCAGCCACCAGAGTTCGAGGGGTGGAAGAAGGTCTCTACTGCTTGGATAAGACCCTCGAGTTGAGACAGGATCGACTCCTCTGATTCGAGACAGGCCGGCGAGAGGGACATGACCACCCAGCGGGCAATGTGATGCGCAACGGGATGCTTTCGGGAGTCACGGTCAAGCATAATGCCTAGCCCGGAGGAGATGTCCACAAGAGCACTGTACGGAGAGGTCGACTGTCCGACTGGGATTTCCAGTAATCTCAGGATAGCCGTGAAAATCAGCGACGACTGCTCCTTGGTGAAAAGACCATACTCAGACAGCGGGACGTTATCCGCAGGCAGACAATCCCGAGCCAGGCGAGAGAAGAAATCCAAGAACGTTGTATCAAAGGTCCTTGACCGTCCTACCAGTGACCAAAGATGGAAGTATGTCGGCAGGTAGTGGTGTGGCAGTAGATCTTCCCTGTCGGCCGGGGGCGGAGAGGTAGGAAGCATCAGATTGATCAACCCCACCACCACGAAAGCACCTTCGGAGAACGATGTTGTGTAGTGAGGTAGAAATTCATCTAACATGGCCGGCACCTCGCACGGGTCGATATAGAGCTGGACGAATGCACAGAGCTTCGTCAGGGTCTTGACGTTCCGCTTCAGATTGGTCGAATGGACCAGACCCGACTCGGTGGGCAGGACGAAAGCCTTCAATTCCTTATACAAAGGCTTCCAATCTAAAACCAAGTCCTTAACTGGTTTCAAATAGTGTTTCCGCCTGTATCCATCATTAGCACCCTGTCATGCCAAATATCATGCGTCCCAATACTCACTTCGTCAAAAACATAAACATGCTAGCAAACCGCTCCGCAACATTCGGATCAATCCCCGGCGCCAACGAAAGTTCATAGTACAATTTCACCAAATTAATCCTATCCGTCCGAGCCGGATCAAACTTCAGCGACAACCATGCTCTAAGCTCCCGAGTCCAGTGGACAGCGCCGGGACTAAAATCCCCCGCCTCCACCGCAATGTAGAGATGGTCCAAGATCTCGCGGAGGTTGCGTTCTCGCGCGGGCTCATCTTCGGTTGTGTATGGGAGATATTTGAAGTAGGGGTAGGTACGGGGACGGACTCGCGCCTTGGGTTCACCTTTGCCGTTTAGCACCGCCGGTTGCTCAGCGGAGGTGGTTCGTGGCATGTTGTGGAAGTTCTCGGCGGTCGGTAGTGTCTTGGGGCCTGAGTTGGCCATGGTTTATAGGGCCGAGGGAGGATGAGGTTAGCGAGTCGTAGCGAGAGGGAAGGGGGGTGTGTCGTGGAGGGTTCTCGAGGAGGGCACTGCGGTGGTGGTGAAAGATGTCAGCGAACTGCAACAACTAGGCCTGTTCAACATCGGGCCAGCACTGCAGTCGAGGAATCCACTCACAGCAAGCATGGAAGAGGCTCAAATGATAGGGAATATCCCAATTAGATATGAGGCCAGGCTGTTGAATACTGCCAGGCTGTGCATGGGCGAATCTGGAGTGTTTTTTTGATTCCGGATAGCTCAACCAGCCGATAAGAGCTTTTTGAAGGACAACGATTTCAAGCAACAGAATAGTCGTGTAGTCGCCGATCAGTGTTTCGCGTCAATAATTGTTTAACATGAGCCACGACTCTTTCTGATGGCTCTTTAATCCGATCCTTGCAGGAACACGCAGTTGTCTGGGGGTGCACTCGGGCGTCGTGGTTCAGATGGCTGATGACATAATTTCGCCGTAACGGCGGCAGCGTCAGGCAGTGGCCGGAACCAGTGAGTTAGGACAGAGGATGGATAGTTCAGTTTGTATTAATGGTAGAAGCTCATTAGAAATTATTTATAATAGATAATAATTCTATACTGACAGGTGTCTTTGGGTTTCTTTTTCCCCAGGCAGATGTACACGCGACACGATAAACATTTTACAAAGGAAATGATGACATGCCATTAGTATAAAATCTCAGCCTATTTCCAGCCATTACTAAGCTGGAGGAAGAAAAGAACCGTAAAGAACAGCTTGGATAAGCCCATAGATCACCATAGCTTGCAACACCATGGAAAATAGGCGGTTAGACTTGGCGGTGGACGGTGACTCTCCCGCGCGATTCACGACCAGGCATACTAGGTACCAATACCACAGTGGATAGCCGGAAGAGATACGGTTGATGATCTGGACGTGATAGCTTGTAAAAGCCATCACAGCAAGCAGGCCCTGGGGAACTGCAAGGCGGATCAATAGTGAATCGGTGGCCTCGGGAGACATTGCTCGATCAAGTACGGTCGTTGGCCGTTCCTTGACGGCGGCCCAAGGCATCCTCAATGCCCAGAGAGAAGCATAGCAAAGCAGTATGAGCATGGGCGCAGCGAGGAGAAAAAGGGGGATGTTAGATACGGTCCAATACCGGAGAAATCCCACGTTCCTGTCAATACCAATCAGTGCGCTGTTCCCCCGCTATAGGCCATGGAGGGGCACTTACCAATATTGATCCTGCACCCAGCCATATATACTGGGTAACGTCCATTGGCACCATTGCCTGCTACAGGTCGTACAGTATGTCGTATAGGCAACCCACTGGGGCAGAACCATCCCCAATGCCACAACACAGCCACCCAAGACAAGGACACTTAGACGCACGACCACGTCCCGGGACAAACCGTGGAGGATAACCCTCCGAAGTTGGCAAATCGCATCATAGGCAAACAAGAACCCGCTCAGGATGCCATTGCTGCGAACAGTGGTCGCGACTGCAAAGAATATGGCGGCACCAAGCAGCTTGGCATCCCGAGGTAATTTCCTCCCCGCGCCATCATCCAGGAATGATGACGAGTAGAGATACAGACCGAAGATGTTAAGAAAGGAGAAAATAGGTTCCGGGTAAGGCGCAGACAGAAACGCCCCGGCCGGGGCGATGATATGAAGAACCGCTGACAGGAAGCAGACGAGCCTCTGTGTCGGGGTCTCGCGACCAAAAACGTTGGCCGAAAGTTTATAGAGGGCTAGGGCGGATAAATAATGGGCCAAGTGGGCGAGCCCGACGCCCACCCAGGCTACCTGGGCGATGTTGCCGACTTCCGCGGAAGGATTGAGGACTAAACCTAGATTTAGCGATTGGCCCTTTTACATAGAGAATGAGACGTACAGGAAGCAAAAAATCTCCAGATTCTGGTAAACCCATAGCCAAAAGCCCATTCCTGCTCATAGACGTAGCCATGCTGGACAATATGGACAAAGTAAATGGGGTCCCAACGAACGAACTTGAGGGGAAGCGTGGAGCCGACGCCGGCATCCACGGCGGGACGCGTTGGGGACGAATTCAAATAGGGCAACAGAGAGGTGGACGTATCATAGCCGGGGCCAGGACAAGCGGTGACGACGAGAAAAATGAGCGTTTTCCACAGGACAAACGCGACCGTCAGACTCCAGAGCGGCCGAGAAGGATTGAGCAGTGAAGGCCGGTCGACCTGCTTTGCAGACGGCATAATCATAAGTCAGAGAATGGTATGAGGCAATGAATCAGCGTTCCCGACTATGTCAGTGCAAGTATTCTCCATCATGTGATATCTGGATGGGGTAAGTATGCCAAGTGGTCGGATTCCTCGGCATTGGATGCATAGCTGCATGGATGCATAAATGCATAACTGGCATAACTACTCAATTAGTGTTAATCAGCACATGCGGCGATGCCAAGGCGTGGCGAACGTTTCATTAGCGCTACGAAGGGGTATTTCATCATACATACGGGGTAGTGAAACAACGTAGGATAGCTGTACGGAGTACAAAGGATGTCTACGTGCATACTACTGTACAAGTAAGATGTACTGTTGGCATCGTATTCGTATTGATTGATGAACAACAGATCCTCGGTCAGACTCAGCCCTACGGAACAGACCGCGAGGATCCCGATTGTCCAATGGCGGAGGACACAGCTCTATACGGGACATTACTCAGTTATGAATCAATTACTCCGTAGTGGGCTAGGTAAAACTCAGTGATACACTTTGTGCATCGACTCTGGTCTCCGTGTCTCCGGACAGGGACCTGTCAGACCGAGCACGGATGTGTGTACGTAGTATATACTCCATAACTGGAGTCGGCGATCTCTCATCCTCTACTCCGTATACATGCTACTATGTATCCTCATGGAGCATGAATAATCCGGCTCCTAGTGCTCGGCAGTCGGAGTATAGCAAGCCCGCCACGGCACTGGAACCCTCCGTCGGCGTTTTCGGACCTCCCGGCGACCGGGGAGGGGGCCAAGACCAGGTGACCCACGGGGCTGAGAGATAATAATACGATGGTGCCTGTTGCTTACTCAGGTGTCCATTGTATCATTATTGAACTGTAAAAGAAACAGGTTTTAATCGGACAATTGCACTATCATTTATGATATATACAAGAATCCCCAACGCAATATCAGGTAAAAGCAGGAACATATTATCGGTACGGTGAGGGTGAATTAAATAGTGCCGGACATAAACTAGCCTTGCCGATCTCCAGTCGGTCTGCGTTTCCACGGATCGGCTTCCATGTGTGAAAACGCGATGAAGATTTAGCATCGAACTTTCCATTCATTTACATCTCCTAATAGTCTATGGAGAACCATCGCTGACGGATCCTCGGATACCGCCCTTTCTCTTTCGTACTCTGTACAGTGTGACGGGGCCGGTTTCCATATATCATCTCTGTTACTCCTCGTTCTTTTCCCTTTTTCTTTTTGCCCTCCTGCAATCTGCTTATTCCTTGCATTTCAGTCAGTCAGAGACCTGATCTTCCCCTCTCTCCACTATCTCAGGAGCTGCTCTCTTTGTCTCTATTCTCTTTATACTCTGTCATTCCTTTCCTCATTTCTATCTCAATCCCCTCCGGTCGTCGCCGCGACCTGGCTCCAGTGAGGACTATCCACGAAATACGACAACCAACCACCAACTGGTCTATCGATGCGCCTGTGATATCCTCTCCTTGCGGTCGTCAGGTTTTCAGGAATGCTGTTTAATCTTGGATTGACCGCTGACGCCGCCGCTGCCCACGAGAGCGATCTCGTCGGCCCCCAACCCTCTTCGCAGCTCTCCAATCCCCCCACCAGAGCCTCCTCGCCATTGACTGCTCTGTCCTCCTTACCGAGCTTAGGGACCATCTACAATAAATACAAGGGCATGGAACCACAAGCAACGCAGGGTGCGACCCTGCGCGACATGACACGAAGTCCTGCCGAATCCGTCTTGTCCAGCGACGGGGAGCATTCTGTCGTCGATACTGGCTTTCGCGCATCCCGCGTCGGCCGTTCGCAATCCGTCAGAAAGTCTTTGCGCCCCAAGACTTCCTACCAGCTGGCGCACCCCGCCAGCCATGCCCATCATCGATGCTTCAAAATACGCCCCAAGCTCCTGTTGCAGCTCCAGCAGGTGTCTCACACTCCGCGTCCGCTTCCCGTCCTTGATGTCCTCCCCTCGACCGTTTTCCTGCCCCGACTCGCGCGCAAGTTTCCCACAATCTTTCGTGGCAAGAACGGCCTCGGTCCCAATGACCTGATCATCGTCACCAGCGACTTGTATGAGGCGGACCCAAGAGATAGGACGTCGCAGGGCGACGACAGCGATGACGATGAACAACAGGTTGTTGCAACCATTTGCCAGCTGCTCAACGAGGAGGACTTGTCCAAAGGGAAAGCGGAAATATGCTTCAACCACGGTCCTGCGTGGGAAGCAACGCCCCTCCCCAACGGTGCCTATGAGTTCGTTGCACGCACGGCCCAGGGTGTCCAAACGCTACGGTGGGTTCCGCGTGGATCGAAGAACCGTCGCGTGTCCGGTCCCCCGGGTTCGCCAGTCCAGCCGGAATCCAAGCGACTCACCTTTAGCGTCATCAACCCCAACACTCGCCGCCACCCAGTGCTGGCTAGCATGACTCGCAACAACCTCGAGGTCTTTGACCAATACTCGATGCCTACCGTGGCTCCCAGTAGTCTCCCCACCTCCGCCATGTCCATGATCAGCGACGGTTCCGACGACACTCCACTAGATCGCAATGTGATCGCTGTGGATGATGATCTACGTCTCTTGATCATCATCACCAGTATCTGGGTCGCTTTTCGAGAGGGTTGGTCACACAACTTTAGTTACAACGATTCTGCCCTGGTGTTGAACTCGAAGATCTCCTCGCCTGCTGCATCCAGACATGCTTCACCCACTACCATCAAGCATGCCCCTGATTACTTTTCGGTCGACAAGGAAGGTCCAATGGAAAACCCACCACGGAAACACCGCGTGTCCATGTCCAATGTCCCGTTGTCATCAGAGCGCCTCAAGTCGCTGGCCTCTGCCAGGTTGGCGAAACGTTCCAACTCCACGGGTGCCGCCTTCATTGAACGATCCAACCGACGGAGCTCGGGGAGCAAGCGACCTCAACGACACAGCTTCATGCCCCCGAATAACCTCTCTCGCGACGGGGTCACCGGCCTAGAGGCAATTCCATCCGAAAGCCTTATGAACGGTAATGGGCATGTCCAGAACAGAAACTCTGAGAATGCGGTCAAGTTTGCCAACTCTGAGCCCATATCCGAGAAGCCTCGTCGCAAAGTCAGCCAACGCGTGCCGCAACCCGAACCGTCAACCTCCAGGGGTCTTGATGGACAAAACTCAGAATCAAGTCCTCCCGCCGCCAAGTCGAAGCGTCGACACCGCATCAGCGGATTTTTCGACTGCATCTTCCGACGACACCATTGAAAAAACTATCACCACAAGCCTGGTGCTTGTGTCGCAACCTCTTCTCTGCTCTTTTCTGCTCTACTCTCTTCTATTCTCATCTCTTTTCCATTTACAACTCCCTCTTGCAGAGGTCGAGACCAGAAAGATACCAAAAAGTCGCATCTGGCGTTTTCACGGCGCATTTCCATATTTGAGCGAGTTGATA